>NC_045439.1:82490523-82581723 GCF_002776525.5 Piliocolobus tephrosceles
CCACCTCGCCCGTAGTCCCAGCTACTCGGGAGGCTGAGGCAGGAGAATGGCGTAAACCCGGGAGGCGGAGCTAGCCGTGAGCTGAGATCCGGCCACTGCACTCCAGCCGGGGCGACACAGTGAGACTCCGTCTCAAAAAAATAAAAAAATTAATAAATAAATAAATAAATAAATAAATAAATAAAATTGTGCTGAATGCATGGATGCACAGCGTGTCCACTGTGGGCCCTCTGGGCCAAACAATGGAAATGGCAGGCCCTGCCCTCATCGGGTCGAGGTTTGGTCCTTGTCCCTGCATCACTCTTCATTGGCTGCCACAGCACACAACATGAGCACTGGTACGGTTAGTGACTGGGCAGGACCACACTGTCCCTGCTCATCACCAGGGTCCCCCAAGTACAACCCAGAGTTGGTGGGAGGCCCCTCCTCTCCCAGGGGATCCAGGCCATGGGTATACAGGGGGATAATACTGGAGCCAGGGCAAGATAGAGAGGACAGAGAATGGTCCCTCAAGTGATCAAGGAGGAGAGAGGCAGAAGTTAAGAAGATTAGAGCCCTGAAGTATAAAAAAGGAAAGGTTAAGAAGGGATCTAACCAAAGCCTGTAAAGTCTTAAAAGGAGAGGAGAGCATAAATACAGCCTTATCCACTAAATCTCAGTGTGCAGGAATTAGCAAGCACCCTCTGAAGTTCAAAGCAGATCATTTTAGGATTAAAAAAAAAACAGAAAGACACCCATGCCATGTTTCACAGAGAGGAGCCACTATAGAAATTGTGTTACTCCAAGGAAGGAACAGACTGAAAACATAAATAGGTTCAAGAGAGTTTGAATAGATTCACAGCTAATAGCTCTAAGATGGGTGATTACAGGGAGTTAGGAATATCCCCCAAGCGCTCTTTTCAAGGCATACTGGGTAGGCACCTCTGTCTGGCTTGACAAAGAGCCTGCTCCCTCCTCCATGCAGCTGGGGCACAGTACGCCTCAAAGCTACTGTTATGGTATGTGTGTGTATTGGGGGAAGAGGTAGCCGCTCCTATTCCACTGGAACTAGTCTAGAGTAGGAGATATTTCTCCTACTAACCCTACTAGAGGAGGAAATAGCCCAAAGTAGGGGCAGGAATCCAGCTGAGCTCCTGGGAGGAGGACTGGAATGCAGAGTAGCCTAAGTCTCTTGCCACCAAGTAGTGTCCTCAGGCCAGAGGGCAGAGCCTGGGTCACCAGAAGAGCTGAGTGAGTGAACCTGGGCTGCTCCGGGGTGCAGAGAACCCAGAGCCTTGAGCTCACAGTCAGGTCCAGAAATTCATGGATCAAGGAGGGTTCTCACCTGGTACGGTCTGGAAGAACCACCAGTAATACTTCTGGGGGAACTCAGACCTGTGTGGAAGGGACAGCAAAGAGAGACCTTGAGAGGAGATCTCTTTTTTTGTTTTCTGTTTTTTGTTTTTTTTTTTTTTGAGGCAGAGTCTTGCTCTGTCACCCAGGTTGGAGTGCAGTGGCATGATTTCGGCTCACTGCAACCTCCACCTCCTGGGTTCAAGCCATTCTCCAGCCTCCCCAGTAGCTGGGATTACAGGCACACACCACCATGGCCAGCTAATGAGAGGAGATCTCTGGGTCTTCCAGATGGGACCCTTCAGGAGAGGCACCCCAACTCAGACACCAGTCTCTCCTGCTGACTTGGCATTAGGGACTCAAGCTGGTCACTGTCTGTCCTGTAACCCAGAAGGTGACACTCTCCTCTGGAGCCAGAGAATTTGTTTCTTTCCACCCAAAAGGAATCCTCCCCATTACACACACACACATACACACGCACGCACACACACTCGCACTTACTCACCCATCATCATGGAAGAGGCCAGGGAAGAGGCAGGAGAGGACGCTGAGGGGGCTGATGGAGAACAGGTACACATTCACCACATGGCCCACACTGTGTAAGACTAAGGAAGAGCAGACCATGTGGTGAGCTTGGGGCAGCCCAGGGTGGGTACTCACTCATTCAGCCCAAGGTGGAGGACGCTGGCCAGAGTGGGGGGCCTGAAGAAGCACCTAGGAGTCTTGACTTCTGACCTTTTTTTTTTTAGATGGAGTCTCGCTCTGTCACCTAGGCTGGAGTGCAATGGTGTGATCTCAGCTCACTGCAACCTCTGCCTCCCAGGTTCAAGCGATTCTCCTGCCTCAGCCTCCTGAGTAGCTGGGATTACCGGCATGCGCCACCACACCCAGCTAATTTTTGTATTTTTAGTAGAGACGGGATTTCACCGTGCTGGCCAGGCTGGTCTCGAACTCCTGACCTCAAGTGATCTGCCTGCCTCGGCTTCCCAAAGTGCTGGGATTACAGGCATGAGCCACCGAGCCGGCCTGGACTTCTGACCTCTAAGCAATCTCCTGGCCGTCCCCAACACCCCACAGACACACCATGCACACAACCATGTGAGTCTGGAATTACAGCATTAGAAGTTCACTCCTTTGCTTTCTCTCATAGAGTCGTGCTTTAAAACATAAACATTGGGGAAAATGACACATTATGCACACTCATTCCGAGGTGTTAGTAACTTGTCAGCTGAGGCTGCTGAGGTGCCCTGGAAAGTGTGGGAAGAGGCACTTGGCAGTGACCAGTGACAGGCTCCCGGGCTTACTTCACACCCTGGCCCAGGCCAACTCCATCCTGATGGAGAAGGACGTTAAAGGTGAGTGCCGGCAGAGAGGGGGTCTCTCAGAGGAGGGGAAGCCAGCGGGGACTGGAGGCCCTGGAGAGCCTCCCTGGGACACCCAGGCCTTGCCTGTGAGGACGATGGCAGTGGAGGCAATGAGGCGATGAAAGTCCACAGCGGCGTCGAAGGGCACGTAGCGGTTGAGGAAGGTTTCTCGCAGGAAGGTGATGAGGTTGCGGCACATGGTGAGCAGGATGTAGGAGAACATGAAGGAGATGCTGGCCGCCGTGCCCCGTGACAGGATGATTCCCACACGGGTGGTGTCCGTGATGCCCGTGTGGTGTGCGGCAAAGGCGTAGTCTGTGGAGGGGGCCCAGGCAGGCAAGCGAGGGGCAGTGCAGAGGAGAGAGAGCTGGTTAGGGAGGTCATCAGCGGTAGGCCCTGGCCGGCTGCCACTCACAACAGGCCTCCCCCTCACAGGCTTCACTCAAACAGGCTCCACTCACCCCACCCAGGGCTGGCACTTACCGCAGGCCTTGCCCCGGGGCTGTCGGTCACTCACAGTAGGCCCCACCCCAGGGCGATCACTCATTGCAAGCCTAGGGAAAGGGCTTGTGGTAAGTGAAGTCACTCACAGTAGGCCCTCTCCAGGAAAAGGCCCCCAGCGATGGCGTAGAACACGGCCACGCAGCCGATGTGGCGCCGGTAGTTCTCAATGAAGCGCTTGAACTGTTGCACCGTCTGGTGGAGACGGCTGCGTTGGAACTTCTCTCGGTGCGCCTCAGTGAACAGCAAGGGCTGGAATGACGTTACCCTGGGAGACAGGAAGCCTTAGCCCTTGGCACCTACCATCGGACCCAGCTAGTGGGGCCCCGCTTCACGGAGGGGAGCCGCCCAGAAGCGAGGGAAGCCGAGTGACCCTTGTGGAAGTAGGATTTAGACCTCACCGTATCAGGCTATATCACACTGCACAAGCAAGCTGGCAGTGGAGGGATGGCCCGGAGTGGTCATTTCTTCCCAGGGGATGCACTCCATCTACCTGTGTTCGCTCACACTCAGTCTCTCTCCTTCCAGTCTGTCGCCCCCACCTCCCACCCGGCACCCATATTCAGCCTTTACTAGAGACTCAAAGGACACCTCTTCCGTGAAGGCATCTCTGACCTCCCTGGCAGAGGCGAGTGCTTCCTTGAGTTCCAAAGGCCCTCGCTCTTCCCACTGTTCGAACAGTCATCGGTGGGACATTGAAATGATCAGTGTAGCAGACTATCTCCTTAGATTGTGATGTTCTTGGGCAAGGACTATTCACCCTGCCTCTACCCACGATGTTTAGCACAGTGCCTGGTACCAAGGAAAGGATGTTTGTAAGCTGAAGGAAAGGATGCCCTGCCTGGGCTTAAGGGGAAGAGCAGACGTACTTCTTGCCAAACCTCCGCCGAATCTCCTGGGGAGGGTCTGTGTCCGTGGGGCACTGCAGTCTCTGAGGTGTCAGCTCCGCCTCTATGTCGCTGTGGGAACAGTGGGCACTCACTCTGGGAGAGGGACTAAGACAAGAATGGTAAGAGATGGGATGCTGGCCATCTCAACCACTCATTCCTCTGCTGTCCTGGTCTGCCTCCAAACGCATTCTGCTGAGGAAGGATCAGAGCTGTCAGCAAGGGGACAGCAGGATTCCACAGACACCTACAGACAGAATGAGTCAGATCTTGGGGGTCCTCACTAAGGCTGTTGCATATGCCTTTACCCTTCACAAGGGCATCTGGGCCAGGCCGTAACTGAGAGCGGAAATCCAGCAGGCTTTCTGCTTACTCTGGCACAGGGCTGTGTCTGCCTAGAGCAAGGGGTGCCTTTTTCTAATTTGTTTGAAGGTGCTGCATGGGGTAGCAGTGGCCCTGATCCCAACCATTCAGGGGAGAGAAATGGCAACTCCTCAACTCCCCCCTCTGACATTCCCAGATGGGGGCTCACCAGATCATCTCCTGGCTGATGTAGGAGGCTCGCCGGCAGAGGTCCTTGATGACTTCAGGCACCTCCACCCCTGCAAAGCAGAGCCGGGCTAGGGAACAGCTCAGGGTCCAGAGCCCAGGAAGGCCCGGCTCAAATGCACAGCACTCCTACCATCCCAGGTTCAGACACAGTAGACAGTCCCACACCGATGGAGGCCCTGCCTTTGGGTGCCCCAACCTCAGCCCTTGTCCCCAGTGGGAGCTGGACCCAGCCATAGGTGGGCAGGGAGAAGGCCTGAAAGAAAGTTGGCCAGGCAGCCTTCCCTAAAGTGTGTCTCTCATCAGTCCCACTTCTGGGACTATGGGGTAGAGTTCAGGAACTGTATATAACCTGCCTTCTGAGCCTGCTCTGCCATAAATATTCGGCTTAAGATCCTCCAGCTTAAAACCTCCAAGAGTTACATGTAGAATCTAGGTGGTAGGTATACAGGAGATCATACTGCAGTTGTTTTACTTTTCTGTGTTTGAAAATGTTCATAATAAAATATGCAGGAGAAAAACTCTCCCAGGAGTCACCCCATTGTTCCTGTCTAGGTTGAGCATTGAAGGCAGGGCAGGACTAAGCTGCAAAGCCGAATTCTTACAGGAGGCCTGGGAATCTGTGGGTTTCTTCCAAGTGCTGAACCAAGCCTGAGGATGACCCTGGTCTATAGTTGAGGTCAAAAGAAAGTAAGCTGAACTATACTAAAATTAAATCAGAATGTTTAAAAGAAAGTATTAATGCCTGTACTCTCAAATATTCCACAAACAGCAAATGTGGTAAAATGGTAACAAATGTGGTGAAATGGTAACAAATGTGGTGAAATGGTAACAAATAGGTGAAAAGTGAAGGAATATCTCTTTTTTTGAGACAGACTCTCTGTTGCCCAGGTTGGAGTGCAGTGGCACAATCTTGGCTCACTGCAACCTCTGCCTCCTGGTTTAAGCGATTCTTGTGCCTCAGCCTCTGAAGTACTTAGGACTACAGGCGTGTGCCACCACACCTGGGTAATTTTTGTATTTTTTTTTAATAGAGATGGGGTTTCATCATGTTGGCCAGGCTGGTCTTGAACTCCTGACATCAAGTGATCCTCCCGCTTTGGCCTCCCAAAGTGCTGGGATTACAGGCGTGAGCTATTGCACCTGGCCCTTTTTTCCTTTTCTTTAGTTTTAAAATTCTTAAAAAAAAAAAAAAATCTGGAGTCAACAACAATTAAAAGAAAACAATACTCAGTGCTAATCTTCCTCACTCCCCAAGCCTGGTCTTCCCCTCCATCCCAGGTGTTGGATGTCCCTGGGACTCTGTGGTGTGAGCTCCCTTCCATGTACCTTCCTTGCCCCTGCCCTCAGGCTCAGGTGCCTGCTGCCCTGGCTGCCTGGGAAAGGTAAAAAGCTGCCGAATCAGGAGTGCTGGCTTCCCTCTCTTCCAGCTCTCCTTACTCCCAGGGGGAAGCCCTGACCAGAGGCTCATCTGTGTCTTGTCTAACTTGCCCCTCCTCCCTGTGGAGGCTGCTCAGCCTACCCCTTCTCATAATTCTGGGAGGGGCTTGGTTTGGTCTCAGCATGCCCCAGTGAGAGTTCTAAGATGAGAAGATACCATAACGGCTCAGAGCAGGCCACAGACACACCCTCCTGCCTGCTGCTTGCCCCTTCCTCACTCTACCTCTAGCCCCCACCCACTTGAATCAGACACAGGTGGGGCAGGAAGTAGGGGGAAGGAAGACAGAACCGGGTCTTCATGTACTCAGCAAACATTTACTGAGCACTCAGCCGGAAGATACGGTGGCAAAAAAACCCCCAAGAGATGCCACCCCACCCCCACAACCAGACACCCCAGCTGAAGGGAGTATGGCCTGGGTAGGGCTGTAACAGGGAGACAGTCTCCCCCTACCCTGGGCACCAGGTACAGGGCGCTTTGGCAGGGAGCCAGGGGAAGCAGAGTTCCGACCACCATTCCCTACCCTATCCTGACCCTGCCCACCCCACCAGCAGAGCTGCATTATGACTTTCACTGGCCCTAGGCACTTTTACCTTTGTGGGCCCTTTCCTCCATAATAAAAAATAAAAATATTTTCCAATTATATTGTATAATGATGTTGATATAAAGAAAACTACAATCCAGATTGGATCCATTATTATATATCACTACATTCATTTTTTCCCTTCTGATTTGAATGGAAGTTAAAACATTTCTGTGGACTCCTAAAAGTATGTGGGCATTGTGCCTACTATGCCTAACCAATGAGTCAGCGCTGCCTACCAGGCTGCCCCACCTTTGACACAGAGCTGCGTGAAGCGGAGCTCGCTGTTGTGGTCCCGCAGCATGAAGTGAAAATCCTCCCATGTCAGCTCCTCCTTGTCCTGGAACCCCGACTCCCGGAACATGGACTCCACCACCTCAGCCAGCTGGGCCTTGGACAGGCAGTTGTTGGAGATCTCGATGAAGGATCTGGGGTTGGGGGAGAGGAACCATCAGGCTCTGACTGGGGCCTGCGATCCAGACACAGGACATAATGACTCCATCGCACCAAGCTGTCTGTGGCCACATGGAGGGGCCCCGACTGGCCACATCCCAAACCCCCTGCTAGTTGGAACAGCCTCTGGTTACATGGGTAAGGAGGAGGCCTCTGCCTTCCTTGGCCCTTCTGCTCTCTCCTTCAGGTCCCACCTCTTTGCCCTGGCGTCCCTGCCCTGGCCCATTCTCCTGGCTGTCCCAGAGAACCAACCTCAGCATCCTGATGAACTCATCCTTGGAAATGAGGCCATTCCCATCAAAGTCGTACATGCGGAACATAAGGCGAGACTTTTCCTCAGGAGAGCCTGGGAGAGGGAGGACTCCATAAGGAGAGCCCCCGCCTGCCTGCCTGAACCCCCAGGCTGGCCAGAAGGGGTCTCACACCAGTGTGATGACCCACTGCTGGACACAGCAAGGCTCACTCTGCTTCCTGACCTCTGCCTGGGCACTCCTGGGCATCTGCCATGGCTGGAGACCTGGTCCCAGGGCTTCCCCACCTCCAACAGATCCAGTCCCTGTCCAGCCTCTCCTATGGTTCCCTGCTCCCTCACCTTTCATGAAGACCACCAGAATGTCCAGGAACTCTCGGAAGGACAGGTAGCCATTGCCGTCCTTGTCAGCCAGAGAGAACATCGACTCCACAAACATGTCCTGGGGCTTGAGGCCCAGGGACTCGGCAAACTCGGCCCTGCTCAGCTCGCAGGTCAGGGCCTCCTGCACCTTCTGGGAGGAGTCCAGGGGTAGGGTCCCTGCGTCGGCCTGGTTGATGTCCAGCACCTGCACTTGGGCAGTAGCAGAGGGAGGGAGAGGAGACAAGGCTCCCTTGACTTGAAGTTCAGCTGAGCCCTGTAGGAGCCACCTTTTGAGGTGTCTGCCCAGGACCCCCTCTGCTAAGCGGCACTATGATGGTGCCTGAAGCCATGTTTGTTCTGCAGAACCCTGACTCTCTGCCTTAGCTGACTGGATAGGGAGCTCACTTGGAATTAAGAAGTATGAGGTCTGTCTTGACCTGAGCACAAGAAAGCTCAGAAAGTGTGGACCACTCTCTTCCTCCAAGTGCTCAGTCACTTAGAGACCAAGTAAGGCAGAGGCAGCCTAGGAGAGGAGTGGCCTCACTGGCTGACAGCTTTCCTTTTTTAGGTCCTCCCTTTGGAATTCCTGAGACATCTCTGTATTCTCAGAGTCAACTCACCCTTTGTCAATGCTAGCTTATTGGGGTTTCTCTTATCTATATGTAAAAAAGTTTTAACTAAGACAAGGCATCTGCTGGGTTGAGGAAAAGCTGGGCTTGGAAAAGGGGAATTCTCATTGTGGCCATCCCCAGCCCACCCAGAGGCTGTCCCAGCATGAGAGAACAGACAGTGAGGACGCAGGCAGGCCACGGGCCACAGTACCTGTCTTTCCTGCCTGTCAAGTGAGGTGCCTACTCCAAGTCTGGTGATGGTTTCATGAGGTAAACCTTATAGCTTCAAACAAGGTGCTGTAGTGGAAAGAGCCTAGGGCTGAAGGCAAGAGACCTGGGTTCATGTCCCTGTCTCTGTCACCTGCTTGCTGCATGACCTCAGGCAAGTCTCTGGTTGCCTGGGATTCATTTCCTCATCTGCCCTACTTATCTCACAGGTTTATTGTGAGAATCAATGAAAGTGGTTGTGTTGAACGCGGTGGCTCAAGCCTGTAATCCCAGCACTTTGGGAGGCCGAGACGGGCGGATCACAAGGTCAGGAGATCGAGACCATCCTGGCTAACATGGTGAAACCCCGTCTCTACTAACAAATACAAAAAACTAGCCGGGTGAGGTGGCGGGCGCCTGTAGTCCCAGCTACTCGGGAGGCTGAGGCAGGAGAATGGCATAAACCCGGGAGGCGGAGCTTGCAGTGAGCTGAGATCCGGCCACTGCATTCCAGCCTGGGCGACAGAGCGAGACTCCGTCTCAAAAAAAAAAAAAAAAAAAAATGTTCTGAAAGTTGAAATCACTGTGCGGATATGAGATACTGACAGCCACCCCCAGGATATATCAGCACCCTTCATGTCTCAGCACAGGGAGTTCCCATAACCCCAGTGGATCCTGAATGAGTGAAGACGCCCAGTCCTGCCTGGGCTCTGGCAAGAAGTCACCAGCTGAGGGTCCCTCTGTTCTTGTACATATTCAAGTTCAACTTGTTTGTCCTCAAATGACTTTAAATCATGTTCCTGGTACAGAGTAAATGTCTGTTCAATGGATGCTTCTTTCATGAATCCTCTCCCCAGCCACATGATCCTGCTCTTTCTCCTCAAACATTAATTTTTTTGCTCTTCCATGGAGACCTCTGTTCAGTCCCTCCTGTTCCTTTCCTCTGAGCCAAAACTTCTCCAACTTTAAGTCCTTGCCAAATATAACCTCCATCATGACCTTGCAGCATGCTGAAGGCTCACTGTCTTCTCTGAGCTCCTGGATTGCTGATTTCCTGAATCACTTTTGTAACCTTCATTCTTTGCCACTTATCTTCCTTTCTGTGCATGTTCTGTCTTCCCAATGGGATGATAAGCTTCTTCAGTGGGAGAACCATGCTGTATTTATCGTTTTTTTTTTTTTAATTGAGATGGAGTCTCACTCTGTTGCCCAGGCTGGAGTGCAGTGGGGTGATCTCGGCTCACTGCAACCTCTGCCTCCCAGGTTCAAGTGATTCTCCTGCCTTAGCCTTCCAAGTAGCTGGGATTACAGGCACCCACCACCACACCTGGCTAATTTTTGTATTTTTAGTAGAGATGGTGTTTTGCCATGTTGGCCAGGCTGGTCTCAGACCCCTGACCTCAAGTGATCCACCTGCCTCGCCTCCCAAATTGCTAGGATTACAGGTGTGAGCCGCCGCACCTGACCATATTTATCTTTATCTACCGTGTTTCTGCACTCCACTACCCTGCTCCCAGGCTGCCTTTATTTTTGTGCCAGCTGTGGACTCAAGTCTCTGAATTTTTGTCTTGTTTCTCTATATCCTCCCAGTCTCTCTCAGAAGCCTGCAAGGTGGACATCAATGCCCCATGGAGGGCTCTGGCAGCTGCACTCCCCCAAGGAGGGGTGAATAATATTCCTCATGGTGCCCACACTGCCCTGGGTCTCTGCAGCCTTTGGGGCAGGCTGAGATGAGCGAGGATGGAAAGTCTGGGCAGCCCTGACGAGAGCGATAAGCAACAAATGCAGAGAAGCTCATTCCTGGGCATCCCCCTACTGGAGCCTCGTAGCTGGAGGTGGGGTTCGGATGGGGGTGGGGCAGCGCCTTATGATAAAGTCTGGTGATTCATCCAAAATTGCAATAGACTTGATTATTAGCTGAGAACTCTGGGCTCTGACTTCCCCTGGACTCACCTCATGGCCTCACACAGGTAAGGACGCCACCACAGCATAAGGATTGATCTGATCCCATGTACACACCTGGGAGAAAAGGTGCCTGAAAAAGGTCTCCAGGAGGTGGCTCCGCTGCTCCCGTGTCACAGCTGCTCCCCTCAGCTCCTGCTCCCGCAGCTCCCACTCCTGGATGTTCAACCCGCTCTCCTTCAGAGCTCCCCGGAGGTTCTCCACCAGCGCCTGCCGCTCTTCCTCCGAGTTAAACAGCAGCACCTAAGGGGGCAGCCCGAGCAAAAGCAACCATTTGCCAAGGCCTCTTGAGGTTAGGCACTTTATGTGAATTATGTCAGAGGGGCCACTGGAGTGACCTTGCAAAACAGATATTGTACCTCCTTTTACAGAAGAGGAAAGGGGCTCAGTAGGGTTAAGTGACTTGCTCATAGGTGCAGAGTTTGCATTTAAAGGCACGTATACAAGGACATTCTTCCCTCTATTCCATACTGGAGCAGGGAGAGGAGGGCAGGGAGGCCAGAGGATGGAGGGGATCATGGGCCAGGCCTCTGATTTAGCTCTCCTCCAAAATCTCTAAAAATTCACTACATCCTGAGATAAGAGGACAGGGAAGAGGGCTTTGCTTCTTCCAAGGACACCCAGCTGGGACCTGACAGGTTGTCCTTAGAAAAGGAGGAGGCAGACTGTGGTTGCAAGAGTTAGGAGGAAACCATGGAGATTATGTCATCCAGCAGGCCCGGAGCAGGATAAATGTGTCCAAGTTTCTCTCTCTGTCAGGTACTCCACCCGGGAACAAGCAGCCAGACTCCTGCACAGTAACTACCATGTCCTGCCTCCTGGCCCCGTGCTCCTTCCCCTCCACCTGGCTGTCTCCCTGGCATTGGCTGTGGACAAGGAGCCAGGTGCCAGCTGAGCAGTACCAGGTCATACTCCTTGGGGATCTTGAGCAGCAGAGTGCGGCGTCCATGATTGCTGGACAGGATGAGGTTGACCTGCTGTGAAGGCTGCAGCTGGATGGTGCGGAGCATGGTGAGCCTGCCGTCTACCAAACGGATCTGCCCAGGCTGCAGGTGCACAAGCACAGGCCGGCAGGGCTCCTTGCGGCCTTGCCATTCCAAAGCTGTGGGGAGACAGACAGGGCTTCGTCAGTTGGGATCCACCAGAGGTACATTGGGAGGAAGAGGGCCAGCTCAGGGCTGAAATTAGATCGAGGCCTCCACAGTTCATTGTCCCCTTCTGGGGTACTGAGGGTCATTCCCTCCCTGAAAGCCTGGCTATGCCTGTAGCCACATGAAAAGAATAGTAACTATCATTTCCTGAATGTTTTCTAAGTGCTTAATACTATACCAAGTGCTTTGCATGAACTATTTCATTTCATTATAAACCTGTGAGGAAGGTGCTATTATTATTCCTATCTTATGGATAAGAAAAAAAAAAAGGTTTAGCGAGATTAAAAAATCTGCCTAAGGCCCTATAGCCCATAGTGGTGGTGGAACCAAGATTCCAATTCCAGTCTGACTCTGGACCTTCATTAATCACTTCTCTGTTGCCTGAAGTTCCAGTGGGAGATGCTACAAATCAGCAGTTCCCACGGAATCGTAAGTCACAGTAACCCTGTAAGATCTAGGCAGGCTTCAATGACTCCTGCACGTGAGGAACTCCGAAGGCTGCAGGACTCCAGGTCCAACTTCTGCTTAATGCCACTGTGGCCTTGCCTACAGTCCTAGAAAAGGGAGGCCTTTTCCTGAGGCTGCTGGGGTAGAGGTGGGTAGCTGTAGTGCTGAGCCATGTCCTCCCTACCACCACCCTGGCCAGCCCTAGGCCTACCTTCCACGCCTCCCACGAGTTTCTCAGACACGATGCTCTGGCGGTCCTGGCCCTGGAGCCTCTTGAAATTTCTCATCCGGAGCCGGGCAACAATCCAGGCGCTGAGCAGGCTCACTGGGAGGGCAGAGGCAGTCGGACGCTCAGGGAGAGGCGTGGCTCCGGGGGGTGGAAGCGGCTCCTTTCTCAGCTCCTTTCCTGGCAGTACTACCTATTGTCCCTACCCCCTAGGTCAGCTTGCTCAATTGTTTCAAATTGTGAAGGTCCCTGGGGGAAGCTGCTCTGCATCCCATGGGGAGCTTTGGGTAGCATCTAAGATGCCCACCCTGCCTCCTCAGATTCTACCACTCATGTCCCTTCCTAGCCAGAGACTAAGTCCAGAGTCCTTGTGTCAGAGACTAGACTCATCCCACCAGGCTGCTAGTTGACCCACACACAGCCTTGCCAAAGACTATGCCCCAAGCCTCACTCCAGTGACTAGATCTGCCCCAGCCTTTCCTCCCTCCCTCCCTCCGTCCCTCCCTCCCTTTCTCTCTTTCTTTCTTTCCCTTCCTTCCTTCCTTCCCTCCTTCCTCCCTTCCTCCCTTCCTCCTTTTCTTTTCTTTTCTTTTTTCGTTTCTTTTCTGTTCTGTTTTTTTCTTTTCTTCACAGAGTTTCCCTCTTGTTGCCCAGGCTGGACTGCAATGGTGCGATCTCAGCTCACTGCAACTGCAATGGTGTGATCTCAGCTCACTGCAACCTCTGCCTCCCGGATTCACTTGATTCTCCTGCCTCAGCCTCCCGAGTAGCTGGGATTACAGGCATGCGCCACCATGCCCAGCTAATTTTGTATTTTTAGTAGAGACAAGGTTTCTCCATGTTGATCATGGCTGGTCTCGTACTCCCAACCTCAGGCGATCCGCCTGTCTTGGCCTCTGAAAGTGCTGGGATTACAGGCGTGAGCCACTGCGCCGGGCCTTAGCCCTTGTTCTTAAACAGGGATTTGCCTCTGACAGTCCTCTAGGCCCAGGCCTGCAAAAAGCTGTGGATTACAGATTCCCCCTGGCTCCTGACCAATGCTGGGCCCTGCGGGGAGTCCTAGGAAAACAGGGAGGCAATTCTCCCTGGAGCTGACTTCTCTGCAGGTCAGACACTTCTCTTGTCCCTTCCTCCTCTAGTGTTTCATTCTCCTACCCAGAGGGACCGTGCTCTGTGTGGTTTGTTGTCATTAGTGGAACCACCCAAACTGCATTCCCTAGCTTGCATCTCTCACCCCACTCCACTCTGTCCATCATTTTACCCAAAGGGAAGCAGCAGAGGGTCCCGATGGTGACCCCGAAGCCAAATCCACTGCCCTCAAAATAGTCACGAACAATGGAGGGAGCACAGGCTGGCAGGCCTTCAGTGCTGAGCTGTCTTGGCTGCGGACAGGGGTCTCCTGGGGAGGCAGAGGAAGTCAGAGTCCTGGGTGCTGGGCCACAGGTGCTGGCACAGGATCACTGAGGAGGTTAGGGTGGCAGAAAGGGGGTGGGGGCACTCTGGGTAGCTGAGGGGAAGGGGCTTCCTTGGGTAACAAGTGGGGTAAAAAATGAATCCCAACCTCCATCTCTCCCTCACACACACAAGTGTATGGACACACACAGACACACACACACACACTCTTCCCTCACTGCTGTAGGGTTGGGATATCCTCACCGCACAGAGCCCTCCTAATATTATACCCAGCCCCAGCCCCAGCTCAGCCGAATGTGAACCTCCTCACCAGCTCTCTCTGAGTCTCAGTTCTGCCCTCACTCAGTACTTTCCGGAGTTGTGCAGAGGGGACCCTACACAGCTGCAAGTGGCGGCCCTGGTACCTGGAGTTCCCAAGGGCAGAACCACAGCTCACTTCCCTCTTGGAGCACAGAGGTTGACGTTCAGCCACATTGAGCCAAGCCCAGAGCTGAAGAGGGACGAGGCTCCAGACCCACCACTCCTCCAGTCACCCCTTGGCCACTCACCTTTATGCCAGACAAAGACACTGGGCTGCAGAGCACTGGGGTCAACGTTCGTAACAGCGACCAGCACGTCCCGCAGGGTGGTATTTCGGATTTCTTCAATCTCCTTCTTGGAGAACAGCCTAAGTTGGAGAAAGTAGAAGTCACTGGGATGGGAAGGGAATGCAGGCCTCCAACAACTCCAGACCTGAGGACCCAGGTGAGAAAAGAGACCCAGAGGTGTTGGGAAGGGGGTGGAGGGCTGGCTTGGAATCAAGGGGGCATGGGGGCTGTCTAAGGCCAGGGAGAGGGTCTGGGGCCCAGGCTGAGGTACAGCCTACCTTACCCTAGCAGGCCTTACCCATTCCTGGTGTTCTCAAACCAGTAGCGGTCACCATCCCGCAGCCGCACAAATTGGTCAAGAACGATGGTGCTGAACAGAGGTCCAGGGTCCCGGTGGCTCTCCAGGAGTCCCCCAGGGAGCAGCTCTAGCCAGGACAAGTCCTGGTTGTACAGGTCAGCTGTGGCCTCCAGTACCTGGAACCAAGGGGCAGGAGTAACAGCAAGGACACAGTACCCACCCTCAGGCAAAGAGGTGGGTTTGCAGGGATTAGCCCCAGGGATGATAATAATAAATGTCAGTAACAGCAACTCACTCCTATATAGTGCTTATTATGCCCCAGGCACTGCTCTGAGTGCTTTACATAAGTGAACTCCATTATGGGAACCCTCTCACACATTCAGCTGCCTATTCTATAAAGTAATAAAACAGCCAGCCTATCCCCATTCATAACTTGTTCTTGAAAAGGTATGAAAGTTGAAGGGACAAAACCAGAAGTGCAAAAGTTGAATGGCAGAATGATGTGTTATAAAAGGTTTCTATTCTTTAGAACTAATTTTTTTTTAATCAAATGCCTGATTATATATTGCCTTTTAGAGACAGTTTTCAAAAACATATCACCAGCATTACCTGATCTTTAGTTTTTTTTTCTCCACAGTGTAAATAGCACTTGACCAGCTTAATTCCACTGAGGCCCATCTGAAGCTAAAGATTTGCTACTGTTGGTATGCCTGGTGATTCCTATCTATATATTGATTTTATAAAGTTTACGAGCCCCCATGCTCATATCACTTCTTTATTGGCCTTTCAAACCTCCACTTTCCAATAATTTTATAAAATGGTAAGGGCAAAATGCAATAGAGTAGGCACACAATTGTAGAAACACTGCTGTGTCAAGATGGTAAGGTATCCCAGTCTGGTCTCTTGGCTAGCAGGCATGCCACCAGTCCAGGTGACAGCTCACGGTGTAACAGCTGACTCCTGAAAGGCAGCTTAAACATCAGTGCCAGAAAGCACAGATTGTTCCTAAGTCAAGGACCTTCTATACCCACTCAGGAGGGTGGAGAGAACAGTAAATGAGATAGTGCCTATTAAGTGCCTGGCAAACAATAGATGCTCAATACATGCTTGCTGGATCTGAACAATCAGAGTGCAAAGCCAAATCTTGCTGGTCTGGTAATCTTCATCCTGATATGTAATATTCAGAAAAGTGACCTGGGTAAGCCCTGCCCCTCCCACTAGGTGCTTGTCTCTGTGCTCAAGTTTCACTACCTATCTCCCATGACTCAGTCCCACGTGCCTTGTCCCTCCCACCCTACCCTCTGGGTCCTGACCCCTCCTCACAGTGTCATTGCTCCGGAAGAGCACAGGGTTGATGTCCTGCCAGCGGGTAATAGGAGACAAGCCCAGCGCTGCCCTGGCCTTGTTGTAAGAGGGCAGGCCCAGATCCCGGCCCCGCTGCAGGCAGCCAGCCAGGTGGTCTGTGCGGGAAAACTTCAGTGGCCCAGGCCAGAAATCTGGAGACGAGATACCAGACAGTCTGAGGGAGCTCAGGGCCACCACAGCAGTCTCCAGTCCAGGCCCCAGGCTCCAACCAGCCCCAGAAGACTTGAGCCAGAAGGAGCCATGATCAGCATGCCAGAAGCTCTCTCATCAGTGAGTACAGTGCAGGCTCCCAGCCCCAGTTAACCCCTCATACCTGGCTCTGGAAGTCCAGCTGAGCCTCTTCCCAGAGGCCAGGAGTTCACAACCTGCAGGGACAGCCTCAGACTCACCCCGCACATCTTCAACCACCACGTGGTCCTCTCGCTCTGCGATCTGGGAGGCCATGCCCAGCAGCAGTGCATCCACATCTTCAGCACTTTGTAGGCTTGGGTGCTTTATAGATTGCGGGTGGGGAGGAGAGGGGCGTGGATAATGGAGTCAGACGTTAGATAGCTAGGCTCCCTCCACACCATCATCCTTATCCCTGAGCCCACCCAGTCCTACTGTTTGCTCCCAAACTGGTGGGACATTCCTGCTCTGCAGGCTGATTCCCCACTCAGGGTGAGGGGTGTCCCCATCCGAAGTCAATACTGCCTGACAGAGGTCTATACAAGCACAAGGGATCTTAAAATTTTACCCTGACCTTGGGAGACTTGACAATGTGGTTGGCAAATTCACTAGAAGATCTAGGTCTTGGTCCTCTGTTACTAACCAGCTGTATGACTTTGGGCAAGTCACAGGCCCTCTCTGAACACAGTTTCCTTCCCTTAATAAAAAGGGACTTTGATGAGGGGGACACTGAGGCCTCTTTCGACTCAGCTCCACGGCTCTGATCCTATGGCTTCTTTTCTCTTCCTCCCTACTCCCTTCCCCTTAGTAAACACTTTACACAAAGTATCTTGCTTTGCTTTAAATTCACGATCAATGCTCTTCATCCATGCTGGCCTGATTTGGACGGATGGGCAATCCCCAGTAATCTCTAAGAACCCCTGCTTCCTCCCCACCACCCTCACACGTACGCAGTCACACACTGCCCGGGATGTGTGTCTAATGGGAAGTTTCCTTGGGGCAAGTGAGACTAGTTGGGGTACTCCAAGGCCTACAGGACAACCAGAGCTGTCGAAGGAGAGGGAAGACATGGGCGGCAGCAACATAGGCAGAACCATACTTGCACAGGCCCCACTGGCTCTCCCACAGCTCTGAGGTTGGGGTGGTGGGTTGACTTTTGGCCATGTCCAGCTACCTGGTCACCTCAGACTTTGTAGGGGAGATGCCTGAGGTCCTCCAGGCTGCCTCCTTAACTCCAGCCTATCCCAGCTGTCTGCTTCAGCCTTACCGCCTGCTTTCACCATGCACTCACACACACACACACACACACACACACACACGCACACACACATACGCATGCACACGCACATATCCACCACTTATGTGGCCCCCAGCTCGGACCTCACGGCTCCAGTAGCTATTGCAGACCCGGAGAGCTCTGGAGACACTTGAGTTCCGATTGATGACCACCTGGAAGTGGCAGCTGGCATTTCTGAAATGCAAAGAGCAGGGAGAGGGTGATTGAGGTAATGGGGTTATACTGTCAGGCATCAGTTCTAGTCTCTGAGGCGGTAGTCAGGGACCCCAGGCCTTTCTGAGGTGGTGTGTGGTTCGGACCTTGGTACGTTCTGGGGGATCTGACTTTTGGAAGGTCCGATCCACAACATCAGACCAAATATCTAAAATGTACTCCCTCATTAACAACATCAGACCAAATATCTAAATGTACTCATAGCTCACTCTCTCTGACTCTCTCTCAATATATGTATACACACACATATGCAAAATACATATATACACACATAATTGCATGTACAATATATGTGTACATATATACCTTTTCAAAGGATTCAAAAATTGTTCTTTTGAAACTACTTGTCTGTGAATAACTCAATTGTCTATGTCTCGTACATCATCAGGCATATCCCAGAGACTATTTCAGAGTAAATCTAATCTATGAATTGTTTTAAATTATAAAGCAACTGTAAAAAAAAAAATGGACATGCTTTGTTTCATATACACTTATTTAAATATGTGTCTTTTTTTTCTGAGACAGAGTTTCACTCTTGTTGTCCAGGTCAGAGTGCAATGGCACGATCTTGGCTTACCACAACCTCCGCCTCCCGAGTTCAAGCGATTCTTCTGCCTCAGCCTCCCAAGTAGCTGGGATTACAGGCATGCACCACCATGCCCGGCTAATTTTGTATGTGTGTGTAAATATATATATACTTTTTTTTTTTTTTTTTTTTTAGTAGAGACGAGGTTTCTGCATGTTGGTCAGGCTGGTCTCTAACTCCCAACCTCAGGTGAACCACCCGCCTCAGCCTCCCAAAGTGCTGGGATTACAGGCGTGAGCCACCGCACCCGGCCTGTGTCTTTTTCAAGTTCCCTTTTCATTATTTTGAAGCCAATATTTTCCTTCAGATTGCACACATTTTAGAACCCTCTGCCCCCAAAAGGTTGCAGGCCCTGGGCCCTGTGATTATAGCTAAAAATGTCCCCAGTGTAGTGTCAAGACATGAGGTTTAGACCAGTGGGCTTTGTGACACCCTCTGAACCTTTATTACTCTCTATTTAATGGGCGGGGGGAGGGTAATATCTACACCAGCAGCAGGAGAATGGAAGCAAAAGTGCTTAAAAACCACAGTGATGTATCTTTTACAACAATTGCTTTTCTTCCCCTCTCTATTCATCGTTCCCTTGGGGACACTTCAGACTGATAATCCTGTACAGAGAGCTCCTGAGGGCAGACTTTCTTCAGTTGACAGCCTCATCCCTCCCAGCACACAAACCTTTGAGCCCCTCCCTCACCTCATATAGACGCCAGGGGGCACCATGGTGGAGAGGAACTGCTCAGAGGCCGCCACGAACTCCGAGGAGATGCTGGGGTCCAGAAATGGCCGGTATCCTGGGGAAACAGGAGAAGAGAGGACAGAAGAATTTAGCCCTAAAATCCCCAGTGTACTCCCCACCCCACCCCACAAAACACACTCACACAAGCCCTCCCATCCTCCTTCCCCACGCCCTCACCTGTATACTCCGGGGGTGTTTTCTGCAGGAAGCTGGGCAGCCACTCATACACAGCGATGTTCTGAGGGGCAGAGAGGCGAGGGGAGGCTCGAGTTGGATGGGGCGGGGCCTGGAAGGGTCTGAGCCCAAGGACGGCTTCCAGGTGGAGATGAGGACCAAGCAGGGTCAGTCATGGGAGAAGCAACTCAAACAGGAGCGGTGTGAGGCCTGCCTCCTCAAGGAACCAGGGGATTTGGGGGAGCAGGGGGTTGGGAGGTGATTAATAATCACCAGCCAGATTGCTCCTCTGAACAGCGCGTGCCGCCCTATCATTTACTGGGGCTTCCCTAGACCTCGGCTGTTTGAGGAGGGGTTTCTGGGTGGAGGCTGTCCACAGATGGGGAGCTCCGTGGGGCAGCGGAGTCTCCCGTGGACTTGCTCGCGGAAGGGGGGACGTCGCGGGGCGCGGACGGCTGACCTGGTAGGTGGCGATGACCCTCTTGCGCGCGTGCTGGAACAGCTCCTCATCCCCCCAGTCTGGGTGCTGGCGGGCCAGCCTCTGCGCGCACAGGTTGTGATAGCGGAACCAGAGCAGGCCCAGCGCCTGCAGGAAGGGCTCCCGGTTCCCTCGCTCTGCCCCGAAGGCTGCATCCGACGTGGGGGCGCAGGGGAAGAGATGAGCAGTAGCGTGATCGGGGGAGCCCACACTCGCAGACCCCCAGCCGGTCCCTTCCCGCCCCCGCGGCCTCACCGTACAGCCCCCGGGGCCCGCTCTGCCCGGTGGCGGGGTCGGGCGCCGCCCACATGAGCAGGGGCTTCTGCGAGTCTCGGGGGAAGGCGGGGTCGGGCCCTGACGCCAACTGTCCCCCGGAGAAGCTCCGCAGCTCGTCGCTCCAGGAGTGCGAGGAGCCATAGATGGCGCTGCCGTCCAGCCAGCCCGTCACCTGGTTGGTCTGTGGGGCACGCGGTGGGTGAGATGGGGTCCAGGGGCGGCGGCGGGCCAGGAAAGGCCGGGGCCCAGCGGTTGTCCGCGGCTGGGGAGTGGGCGCCCCTGCCTGTCAGGCCCTGCCAGGTCCGCAGCCCCGGCCCCCACTGGCTGGGGTGTGGCCCCTTCCCACCGCCTTCCACGCCTCACCAGGTCTCGGGGGTTGCTGGTGCTCTGTCCGGTGTCGGGGTCCCAGCGGCTCCTCTGGAAGGGCAGCACCACGTCCCCACGCTGGTCTGGGTCGAACACGGGGTCTCCGGGTGGGATGCGGATGTTGAGGAACTCCGCGGGGCAGCCGGGCGTTTCCACGCTCACCAGGTCCGAGAGCAGGTGATAGCCTGCGGGCAATGCAGGAGGGGGTGCTAGGGCCAGCTGAGGGCCACTTTGCCTCCTACTCTAGGTATCCAGCCTCCTTCCCTCCCCTGAAGCTTCAAAAGACTCAGCAGCCCTTATGGGCAAGTCTAAGCCTTGACCTCAGGCACTCCCTCCCAGTCCTTTGTCTCTTCTGCCCTTCTGTGCCTACACCTGCTCCAAGCTGTTATCCTTGACAGTTTGGCTTTCTCCTTGGTAACTGGGAGGTGCCCTGTGAGTGTGCCTAGGCAAAGGGGCTGGCAGCACCAGCTCCAACACGCTGCAGGAACTAGGCATTCCTGATGGGCCAGCCACCAACCCTCAGTCACCGGGGTCAAGCCACCCTAGCACCCCCACTTTGACTTCCCCTCAGTCCACTCTGCCAGAATCGGAACCCTGCCCTGAGCCTGTCCTAAAAGCCATAGGGCAATGCCTAAGAACAGGGTCCCACGGAGAGTCCCTCCCAGATTATTTTCATGTTTCTATCTCTGCCACCCTCTTACCCCTACCAACAACCCAACACGGAGGGATGCCCCTTTTCCCTAACCCCACCCCTCAGATTTCTGCCTCCCCAACCACAGTTCACTTCAGCATGGATCCTCCCTCCACCTGCTTCTACCTCTACCATACTCCACTGCCTCCTCCACCTCTAACCCTCATCCCTCAGGCTGTCACTTCTCTCTCATTCTCTGACCCCTCTTCACATGCAGAGGTGTCCAGCCAACCCCACTGGCTTCCTTCCCCCAGAGGTTGAAGTTCTCACCAAAGAAGACCGCCAACACCGTGCGGTTTCGCAGGGAGGCCAGCCCTGCAGGGCCCCTGGAGATGGTGTTGCTAAGGTCTCGGGGATTGGGCAGGTGGGGTTCTCCCAAGGCCTGGTACACACCATCTGCATAGCTGGCTGGGACCAGGCGCTGCAGCCGGGAGCCTGGGGCAGGAGTGGTAAGGATAAGGATTAATCTTCAGGGGGTGTTCTAGAGCCCCTCTGTCCCAGGCTTCCCTCCATGTCATGGATCCTAAAACCTTGGAAATGGATGGCCTTTGCTGGTACTTGCCAGCTCTTGCCTCGCAGCAGCAGTACCCCCCTGGCCCTGGGGTTCTGTCCTCACTCGGCTCTCACTTACCTTTGCTGCCCCATCTGTGCTCCATGAGGTTGTTGTACCACCCATCAAATCGCTGCACCTCCCACGAAATGGGGTTCTGAGCTCCTGTGTGAGAGTGGAGGGAAGGGACAGCTGGGCAAGTCAGTGCATGAGAGGACAGGAAGGCCTGCCGGAGATGGGTGCTGTGAGCCTGGCACTTGGAGCAGCAGAAAGTGGACACTTGGAGTAGATGTGAGAGGTAGGGTACAGAGGGAAAAACCAGGGCAAAGTGTGTCCAAACTCAAGCCAGATCTTTAAGCTGCTCAGTGGGGGAGACATGGCAGGGAGCCAAAAAGTAGTGGAGCAGGGAGCAGTGTGTGCTGACAGAGGGCCTCAGAGAGGGAGAGGGGGCTGGAGGAGAGCAGTGGCGGTGGGCAGTAGGATGCAGAGGACTTTACTCCCCTCAGACTTCAGTTCCCTGAGAGGACACAACAGGATAGAATCCATCCCCAGCCCTAAGACACCACGCGGAGCAAGAGCTAGCCACACTCTATACCCGAGAAGGACATGCCATTCTGTGACCCATCCCTGGGCAGGGTCAGTGTGGTAAGGGGACTAGTCCCCTCTGGCTGAGCAGAGCCCAGGGCAGGGGTGTGGTGTTGCTACTGCTTTTTTCCCCAGTTTCTTGGGCAGGACCAGGGACTGGACTGGTGATATGGATGACTTTGCCCCTTCTCTGGGGCATCTTGTTCCCCATACAATTCCTCCTCTTGATCCTGTCGTACTCTCCAAAATGAGGGTCCAGGAGGGAGCACTCAGCTGCTGGGGAAAGAACTAAGGAATGAGGGATAGAGGGAAGATCCCGAATGGATCATGGAATCGGGGATGGGGCAGGGATCTTTCTGATCAGTAGATCAGATGGCCGGCCTGATTCTTTCCCCCAAACTAGGAGCCTATAGGCCTGGGGCTTCCTCTCTGCTCACCTCAGAGAACAGACACACACATTCGCACACTCACTCAGCAGAGAGTTAGCGGGGAACATGACTTAGGGCCTTATGCTTGAGCAAAGAACCCAGCTAAGGGTCCAAGACTTTGGGCAGGGCCACACATGTGATCTCTAAAATAAAATGAACCTGTGGCACATAAAGGAGCGAGCCTTTGCAGGACAGTACAGGGAAAGTGCCTCTTGGGGATAAGAGGTGAGAGCTGAGGGAGCCAAGGAAAGAAGAGGGCTGGAAGGAATGTGGAGGTGAGCAGCTCTGGCAAGGGAGAAGTTGTAGGGAAGGTGTCACCATCCTGTTACCTCCAGCCAGGACAGATCCTTCTACAGGTTTTCTCTGCTTTCTGCTTTTGCATCTCCCATCCCCAGTGATCAGAGACTTGATCTTTTAAATTTAACTTGTGGCACTGTAAGCCCACTTCCCTCCACAGAGATCCGGACTACAGAGAGCAGCCTCAGATTCTAGCAAGAAACTGTCCACTGAAGGCAGCAACATGAAACTCTTGTGGAAGACATTGCTTTTGTTTCTGATCATAATGTTTAAAAATATTGATGACCTCCTTTCAGCTTTGGGTCCAATCTGATCCCAAGATCCTTTACTGTCTTATGTGTCTAATCAATCTTTTCCTATTTTGAGTCAGAGGCCTTCACTTTATGGAAAACAAGAGAAGGCAGAGGAGAGAGAAAGGGCCCCCAAACTGTAAGAATGAAATAGGAAATGCTGACAGCAGCTGAAGGCTCCCTAAGTCTGTGTATTTGGGGATAATTTTCATTCCATTATCCATCCATTTCTTCAACAGCTAGAAATGTGCAACTCTCACTTGCAGGGCACTGTGTCAGCTAGAGATTAAGGATATAGATGAATATCACACAGATCTTGTCCTTGGGGAGCCCAGGGGATGCTGGGTTCCTCTGCTCCTAACCATGCTTCTCCTCCAATCTGTACTCACCCACAGGGGTCCATGCCCCAACCAGAAGTGTCCATGCTAGAGCCAGGCAGAAGACCATGATGAAAATAATAGGGGCTCAGGGATTAGAATGTCCCAAAATGGAGACCCTAGAAAAAGGACAGAGAATGAGCCCCAGCTACTCAGAAGAATCAGGTCAAGGATTCTGTAGGCCTCTGTGAATCAAGGCCTGGGGCTGGGCCAAGGTCACAGTAGGTAGCAAAGTTCAAGGGACTCACTCTTTCCCAAAATTCTTTAATTCATTCAGCAAATACTTCATGAGCACCACTACAAACCAGCAACTGACACAGACACTGGAGATTAAATGATGAACAAAACAAACAGAAATCCCTGGTACGTACCTTCGTGGACTTATCTTCTAAGATTAGTTGGAAAACCCTGCTTTGGCCCAGCACTCCACAGAGTATGTTCCTTGTACAGAGCCCTGGTTGGGAGACTAGGCTGAGGTCTCAGTGCTGCTCCCAGTCCACTGTGGGATCTTAGATAAATCACTTCTCCAATCTGATCCTTGGTTTCCTCTTCCAGCTATGGGAGCAAATATGCCTGAACTGTTTACTTCTCAGCGTGGTTGCCAGAATCAGATGTGAGAATGAGGTTGAATTCAAAGCACAAAAAGTGACAGGTGTGCAAATGTGATATAGAGAGGGTAGGCGGGAGCTTGGCTCCTCTGGTTGGATCCAGAAGGGATGCTCTACCAGGTGCTCATGTATTTAGTGCAAGCTTCCTGCTCTCTCTCTCCACCCAGAGTCAACAGGGAAACAGAGGCAGCAGAGGACTCAGGCTGGGACTCCTGAGTGGAGCAAGGAGTACCTAAAGCCAGTGAAGACCTCCTAAAGGCAACCTGGAGATTGGGGATAGGATAGAGGAAGAAAGGAGCTCAGGGAAAGCCTCATCCCCAGCCAAACATCAGGGTTCCTGGATGGGTTGTCTAGAGGAGAGAACCCAGGGAGTGACCTCATTCCTACTCCATCTCCTGTTAAATGAAAAAACCTAGGCCCTGCCATAACTGGAAAGCTCAGTATCACCTGCTGCATTTCACAGACTCTGTCCAGGTGCTGGCCTTTTAATAGTGAGTGAAGAGCTGGGCTCTGGATGGTTGAAACTGTAAAGCTGGATATACTGAAGTAGCCACAGCGGTCCTTCCCTGATCCCAAGATATCCTTACCTCCCCCCCACCTTGGGGCCCGCCACCATGTCTTCAGGATCCTGGGCCCCAACGCTAATGTACCACTCAGCCCTTAAGGGCATGAAATGGGCTTTCAGACCAGGCTGTGTGGGGATGAGCTGAAGAAGAAGGTGGACATGCTTATTCACCACTCCTTGTGGGTGGGTTGCCCTTAATGATTTACACAACGACGGGGCAGTAACTTCTCAACAACCTTGACAGGAAGGCACAACCCCAGGACAGGGCAGTGAAGCCCCAGGCAGAGCCAGCGGCAGAACCAGAGAGAGAACACAGGCCTGCCTGTTCTTGCTCCACATGGCCGCTTTTCCAGCCTGAAGCCCTAGAGTGGTGACCCTGGTGGCCCTGAGGTGGGAGGAAGATGGTTCAAGGCCATCTTGGTCCCAAGGGAGGGCTGAGGGGGAAAGCTTGGATCCTAAAGCCCAAAGCTCCTTCCCTGGTATGTTGTGCTGGTGCCAGGAGAAGAACCCGTAGGCCCAGGCAAACTAGGCCACCCAACATTCCCAGGTCCCAAAGTACGCAGTCTCTCGAAACCTTGATTGGGCAGAGGACAGGCCCTAACAGGCCCCGTTTTAGCCTTAAGATAAGATCGGAGGCGCAAGGGGCTAGCATTCCCCTTCCTTCCATAACGTGGAGGAGCGGCGGCTCCCCCACCCACCCTGCCTTTGGAGCTCCCTCCCCTGGAGCGCCCAGGCCCGCGGGCCGGGAAAACCCTCCCGGATCTGACCTGCGGCCACGGCGTCACCGGAGCCCGGGACTGCAACTTGGCTCCGGCCTGGCTCCCAGCTGGGCCCGCAGAGCCCTCTCTCGTCCGGTGCCTCTCCAACTCTGCGCCGGGACGGGCGGGGCTGGGGGTGAGGAAGCGACGGCGCGGCCCGGCTCAGCCATGGGGCGGGGCTCAGTGAGGCGGGATGGAGGCTGGCGCCGGGGAACCCGCGGAGGTGCTTCCAGGGGACCGCAGCGCGCGAGGTGAGACGGCGAGGGCTCGCGGGGCGCAGGTAGAGACATTCCGTCGGTGCTGAAAGTCCCGCTAGTGCGGTTGTGTGGGCGGCGAAAAAAGCAAGTCCGCCTTCACAAGTCCCACGCGGCTGGGGAGAGGGTGGGAGGCGGAGAGGGTATGGGGAGGGGAGACTCTCCTCAAATCCTCTCGACACCGTCGCGTCTGGGCTCCAAGTCCAAGACCATAGATCAGCTGCCGCCCACAGACCGGGCCAGGCGTCAAAGCAAGTCACCCATCCGACCCAAACCTCTCTAAGAGCCTGGGGTCACGTGTCCCTCCGGGGATCCTCGTGAGATCTCGGGGGTCCCACCGCCCTGCGAGCCGCGCCCGCGCCCCGCCAGACCCGGAACTGCATCTCTAGGTTTGCGCTGGAGCTGCTGGGATTGCTGCGTATGGGTGGGGGGCGCACAGGAGGAGGGGGATTGGAGGGACTGCTGCGGAGCTGGCAGACCCCGGCACCACGGTCCTGGCGAACCCAGCCTGTTCTGTACTAGGCCGGGAGAGGGAGGCGGCGCCGCAGAGCCTGGGTGCAGTCTGAGAAGTTTGGGAGTGACTTGAAGAGTGACTGGAAGCACCCCAGACCCGGTTTGTCCGGTCACAGCCGGGTCCTTACGTGATTAGGAGAGGATTGGAGGTCGGACAGGAGCCCCCACTGAATGTAAGGTCGCGTGTTTGTTCACAGAACGTCGGGACCTGGTTCCCTCTTTACTCACATCCCCGGGGGCGCTTCGAGTGAGGTTCCACGGGAGAAGGTGAGAGGCGCAGGCAGCCACACACAGAGGCGAAGGTAGGGAACAGTGGTCCGGATGTGGGTGGTGGGGCATGCGGCTGCTTAGCTCTGTGCGGTCCAGGTGATTTTGGAGGGGGTCTTGAAGTGCTTGCTCCCACCCTGGCACCTAGGACTACACTTCCTGCTTTCATCCAGACCAAGTTCAGATCAAGTGGGAGTTCTTCAAAGAGAGAGTTTGGTAAGAAACTGGGGAGGCAAGGAAAACCTCTTAAGGCCGTAAGTGCCACAAAGATATACATCGAATCATCATCCCAGTTTAACTCGAGTCTAAGTAGTTTGGCTTGCATAATTCTGCACCCTTGAATTCCTTAGCCACATTCAATTCACTTTTCAGATCTTGTTCCATTTCTACACTTAACTCCTACTTTTGTGCAACAACACACATATACATTCATACACAGATACACACATACAGACCCTTTCGTTGAAGAGGAAAGTCTAGGACATCAGTTCCTGACAGGGTCCCCGTAGCTAACCACAGCTGTAAACGTTTAATGGAGTCTACTCCACTCAGAGAAAAAAGCATCACATTGCAGTAGCTGTGCATTACCAATCAGAGGTCTTGGCAACTCCAGCCATGTCACCCACTCCCCACTTGTAGAGAATTAGTGGCTCTTACTCTATGGGTTCCAGCAGATGGGGGAGGTGGGCAGGGGGGAAACTTCAAGAAGAAAGTCCTGTCAGGCTACAAGAGAGGCCACAGGACACTAGCACATAACTTTGAATGATGAAGGCTGGAGGTTGTTCTAGGCTGAGTTTTCTTAAAGATTGTAACTTTATGTTTTACTCACCCCTTATACACACATAGGAACTCCACTTCAACCTGTGGTAGGTAAGGACTGGGTAACTGTGTCTATAATAAGATTGAGCATAATGAAGTCTTCAGTACATAAAGGGAGCCCAGAAAGGGAGGATAGTTCCTCCTCCTCCCTAGGCCAGGTGAGAAAGGAGGACCCTAAAGTATGGGAAGCTCCCCCCACCCCATGAGAAAGCATCCCAATTTTGTCACACGGGCCTCTGATGAAGTAACACAGGTATCTATATTACTGAGAATGACAGGGTCTGGGTGGTTTTTGTGTCTGTGTCTCTGTTTATCTAAATTTGTAGGTGTATGTTTGACTATCTTGTGTCTGCTTATTTATAATTTATATCAATGTACACAGTGCATGCATCCTAGTCATGGTGGTGAGGTAGGGGAAGAGTGGGTCAAGTTAATATTGATATGAGATTTTCTCACATTAAAACTAATTCTACTGTCAGACGTTACTTGACAAGCCAGGAAGAAAGATGTTCCCAGGGAAACAAGCCTTGTAGGAAAAGCAGGACTGCTGGGTGTGGGGTCTTCTCATTTCACTCCCACCTCTTCATGCATAAGCCCTGTTAGCTTAATAATGAAAACCAAATTAGGGTGAGGGTCATGAAAAATTAACTTTAAATTAGGCAATGCAAATAAAAGAGGACCTAAATTTTGAAACTGAACAAGAAGAAATTCAGAAAGGCAAATTTCATTTACCAACGGTCTTTTCGCTTCTGTCATCTTTAATAAATATGACAGTTTGTATTTTTTTAAAATAGAGGTGGGGTTTCACCGTGGTCTCAATCTCCTGACCTCATGATCCACCCGCCTCAGCCTCCCAAAGTGTTGGGATTATAAGCATGAGCCACCGCTCCTGGCCTAAATATGACATTTTGGAGAATTGGAAATAAGTTAACATTGTTCTTCTATACTTAAAATACAAAAAGCCTTTTGTTAGTGTTTATTTTAAGCATATGTTAATAGAGATGAAACATTCTTGTAAATTTTTTTATAACCTCCTTTTAAAATAAATGCAGGAATAATATTTAAACCTGACCAAAATACATTATATTATCTCTTATTCACATATGTTAAAAATACTCCTTTTTGAATTCCAGCATATAACACGTGTTCTTGCTGTTAGCCTCACTTTATCTTCCTATCTTATTAGCCAACATATTTTACATTTTATAGGCCTTCCTCCTATGGACTTTTATTTAAAAATATAGTAACTTCAGTCTAAATGCCATAAATAAAGAATTCTTAGGTCAGTGAACATCTGCTTTAAAATAAATACCACTATCACATATTTTATAAAAGAATTTAATTCATGAATTCTTAGTTACTCGTTTCAGCTAAGATTGAGAGGTATGTTTCTGATTCAATTAAACATGAAAGTTTGTGTCTGGGTCTTTGTTAGTCTTGGAGACTCTAACTATTGGAAGAGGCTTTCTGAGAATTTTGAGAAATTACTAAAAGTTGACAGTCAAATCCCTTTGTGCCCAGTCCTTAGCTCTGTATTGGTGATAGTCAGTTAATACTGACTTACAAGTATAGGACAGGGCAATAAGGGAGCATAGCTCCCCCTTGTGTGCAAAATCAGAAGAAGTCACCTATGGGGAGAGGAACTCATATTTATTCATTTGATCCAGAGACTGATTAGTATACTCTACATGCAGGGGATGCAAAGATGGAAAGATTAAATCTCTGCCCTCAAGGAAATTACAGTCTAATTGGGAGACAGATGTTCAGACAATTAGAGTACAATGTAATCATTGTTATCATGAAGGCATGTTCAAAATGCAATCAGAATGTTCCAAGTGGGAACCTCTACATTGGCCCAGTGGCATCAGAGGAAACTTCACAGAGGAGGTAACACAAGCTGAGACTTGAAGGGTGAAAAGGCATTTGCCAAGAGAGTGAGCACATTCCAGGCAGAGGAAGTAGCATATCCAAAGGTACTGAAGGCTTGAAAGAGCATGTCAGATTCAGGGAGAGGCCAGTCATTCAGTATGGCTATAAATTAGGCTGGGCAAAAGATGGAGAGAATATAGGTGGGATCAGGTTATATATCACTTTATATGGGATAGGAAGAAGATGAGATTTTAGCCAGAGCAGAGAAGTGAAATGATTATATTTGCTTATTAGAAAAAAATGATTCTGGAACCAGGTAAGAGAGGATGAGCCTGGGTTAGGGCAGAGGCAGTACGGAAGGAAATGCATGGATAGTTTCAAGAAATATTTAGGAGGTAAGATGGTTCAGGTGTCTGGCTTGTTTGATTGACCAGTAGTGATGTTGCCAAACGTACAAAGACAATAGAATAAAAAACAGGGCAGAGACAATGAATTCCGTTTGAGGGGCTGTTAAATTTGAGGCATCAAAGGAACATCCAAGTGAAAATGTCCACAGGGTGATTGGCCCTTTTGAGTTTGGAGCTCAGGTAGGAGGGCTACCTGAAGACATTTGAGAACCATCAGCCATGGGAATGGATGAGATTGCCCAGGGAATCGGGAATACTGCTGAAAGAAGAGAGCCACCACAGATTCCTGGGGAGCATCAACATTTAACAGGGAGGAAAAAGAACTAGTAGAGGAGCCACAAAGAGATGGCCAAAAGCAGGAGCCCCTGGAGAACATGGTGTGATGGAAGTGCAAGGAGGTAAAGTTTGAGGAAAGGGGACATGGTCTGCAGTGTCAGATACCACAGAGAGGTCAAGAAGCATGAAAAGTGAAAACTGCCCCTTGGATTTAACACTTAATGACCTGATGGAGAAGACAGGGAGGAGGAAAAGTCAAGACTGTGATAGGTTGAAGAGATAAGGCAGTGGAAATGCCAATATACACTGTTTTTTTTTTTTTTTTTCAAAAGCCTGGCTGTGACAGGAATAGAGTAAAATAGGATGGTAGCTGGAGGGGACCAAGAAGATCAAGGGAGAAGGTTCTTTGTGTGTTCTTAAGGTGGGAAAAATTTCAGTATACCCTTGACAGAAGGAGCCAGCAGAGAAAAAGAAGCGGGACGGTATGAAGGGAAGGGGGACAACGGATGATAAAGGTGATGGAGAAGGCAGGCATGAATGGCTAGAGCCCAGGAGGATGGATTCGCAGAATAGGAGAGAAGAGAGACGCCTATTCCTCAGGGATGGGAGACTTGAGTAGTTAAGAAAAAGCAAAAACGTTCGTGTTAAAACTGACACTCAGGGGTTAAGTTACTTGCCCAAAAGACAGGATTAGAAGTTAAAACTGTCTTTCTGTCTCTTTGACTGACACCATGCTACTCCCACAGACAGCACAAGAAGGTGGCCAGCTTAGAAGGAGAGAGGAAGGCTGGGAGCTAGAGCATACTAGGAGAATGCCCAGCATTAGAACTAAAAGGGACCTGGAGATTATAAAGTCCATTTACAGATGAAGAAACCAGGGACTCAAGAAGTTGTTGCTTACCTGTCCGATATCACAATATTAGTAAAGAACTGAAACTAGTCCCAGAATGGATTCCAGCTCAGGGTTCTCTTCAAAAAAGATTGGAGAGGCCGGGCACAGTGGTTTATGCCTGTAATTCCCCAGCACTTTGGGAGGCCGAGGAGGGTGGATTGCTTGAGGTCAGGAGTTCAAGACCAGCCTGGCCAACATGGCAAAACCTGTTTCTGCTGAAAAAAACTTAAAAATTAGCTGGGTGTGATGGCGCGCGCCTATAATCCCAGCTACTCAGGTGACTGAGGCATGAGAATTGCTTGATTCTCAGAGGCGGAGGTTGCAGTGAACCAAGATTGTGCCACTGCACTCCAGCCTGGGTGACAGAGCAAGACTCTGTCTCAAACAAACAAAAAACACCGCGAAGCTTAAGAACTTAATAAAAAATTTAAATGTACTCCGTTTTTTATTTACTTAAAAAAAGAAAGATTGGAGAAAGAGATAAATGGAGTAATGAAATGCCCCCTCCTTCCCAACTTGGGAGCTTATTTGTTTCCAGCACCATTCTTAGCACTTTATATACACAATCTCATTTCATGCTCACAATGATGCTTACAAAATAGACATTATTATCTCAAATTTTTAATAAAACTGGGTGTCTGTAGAGGTCAAGTGACTTGCAAGAGGCAGAGGCAGAATTCAAACCTTTTGGAGCTACTTGACTCCCAAGCTCATTCTTTCATTATAACATTTAATAAGACAATGTGTGGTCAGACTAAATTATGGAGCCTTCTGGGCAAACTGAAAGCCCCATACAGATCACACTGCAGGAAACGAGGAAAACTGGGATCATTGACTCTAAGATGCATTTTTTTTTTCACATTTTGACATCTCTGAAATTAGGTATACCTCACTAGCAATGGTGGCCATGGTTTAATGGGCAAGACTTTTTTCCCCCTTTATTTGTGCTAAATAGTAGTGTGTCATGCAATGCACTCTGTCTGAGATTTAACTAAACACATTAAGCTCAGGTACCATTTTCCCAATATCCTGCAGAGGAACAAATAAGAGTCAAACAAGTTCTCAGATCAGGGGACGGGCAGAGAAGACCACAGCTAGGGTTTGAGCTGAAACTTGGCCTGGGAATTTGAATCAAAGAGAAGGGCCAATATTGGTAATGTGTGGAATAGAAGGACATCTGGCCCCAGCACTGCCTGATAGAGGATAGGTGCCCCTTCAGTGCTTATTTAGGTGAACTCAGTGAAGCTCAACTGTTCCGCAGTTACCGGAACAAGAGCCAGGGTGCTTGAGAAAGCTGGACAGACCTGTGTGGGCAGTGCCAGGTCTGGAACTCAGTCCTCTGATGATGTGGCTGGATTATATACTCAGCATAGAGCTGCCTGGCCTTTGTTCCTTTGGGGACTGAGAAAGAAAGCCAATCTTTTTGTAATCTGTACTATCTTTCACCTTATGCCTTCACCTGATAGTAAATATAGCTCCTTTTATGTTCTGTGATCTATCTGTGCTAGGGGCCTGAAGGAGAGAGAAGAGAATTTTATTTCTTGAGACAGACCCAGAAGAAAGAGAGAAGCCTCAAGGGTGGTAGTAGCACTGATTTATGGAACCTGGGGGTTAGGAGAGGAGAATGGGGCAACAGAGACTGATGCAAAGACCCTCATTCTGTCATCTAAAAGATGGGGAGATGGATGGCTGAGCGGCAGTGGAATGGCAGTAATAGCAGAGTCTGATGATGCACAAAATGTGAGCTCCAGAGAAGAGGAACCTAGTGTGGCTCATTCTGTGCTGTATCTCCAGCACTAAAAACGGTGCCAGGTGCATTGAGGGCATGCAACAAATGTCTATTGTTGTTGTACAGCATCGCCTCCCCTGCACAACATCACCAAGATGGCTGCTTTGGGACACACATTCCCCTTCTATGCCGGCCCCAAGCCAACCTTCCCAATGGACGCCACTTCGGCCACCATCATCATGATCTTTCTGACTGCACTGGCCACTTTCATCGTCATCCTGCCTGGCATTCGGGGAAAGACGGTGAGAAACCCAGTCCTGGAGACCCCAGCCCAGAGAGACCTCAGCCTCAGGCTGAGGAGTCCAGAGTCTCTGACTACAAGCAGACTAAGGAAGGAGACCCCAGTGTGGAGAAAGCATCACCACCATCCCAGGCAGAGAGCCCCCCATTCATTGATTCAACAGTTTTTATTGAGCGCTGGTGCTGCATGGTGGCTCATGCCTGTAATCCCAGCACTTTGGGAGGCTGAGGTGGGAGGATTGCTTGAGCCTAGGAGTTCGAGGCCAGCCTGGGTTTATAGTATAGACCTCATCTCTTATAAAAAAAAAAAAAAAAAAAAATTAGCTGGGCATTGTGGTGTGCATCTGTAGTCCCAGATACTTGGGAGGCTGAGGTGGGAGGATCACTTGAGTGACCGCAGTGATTTGAGATCGCATCACTGCACTCCAGCCTGGGCAACAGAGTGAGATCCTGTCTCTAATAAATAAATAAATAAATAAGCACTTATGTGCCAGACACCCTGATTTCAATTGACCAAGTGATCTCAGCTTTAGAATTCCCACCCCTCCCCCAAGTCTGGAAACAGGAAGGGTAGATGTGGAAGGAGGGCACTCCTTACTTAACCCACCCACCTTGCGACTCAGAGGCTGTTCTGGCTGCTGCGGGTGGTGACCGGCTTATTCATCGGGGCTTCGATCCTGGGTGAGTGCGAAGTGCAACTGACTTGGGCAGCTGCCTCCATCCCTTCAACTCCCTCAGCAGCCTGCCTCTCCTCTCCTTGTTTCACCCACAGCGGTGGGCCCTTGCTTCAAGGTGACTTCCAGACCCTGCCCATACGCCTCTCACCATGGCCTTATCTCCTCACTCTTACCCTTGCCTGGAGAAGTGTCACCCTGGGAAACAAACTGGATGCATCTCCTCAACCTTCCTAACACTTTTATTCGGGGTGGGGAAAGGAGATCAAAATGAATGTCTGTGGGGAGAGGGCCCCAGACAGGAAGGGAGGAAATGGGAAAGGGCGGTTTGCTTTGGTTTGGTGATTAGGCAAATAGGAGAGAGAAAAGTCTCCGTGAGGCCAGGCACGGTGGCTCATGCCTGGAATCCTAGCACTTTGAGAGGCTGAGGCGGGTAGACCACCTGAGGTCAGGAGTTCAAGATCAGCCTGCCAACATGGTGAAACCCCATCTCTACTAAAAATGCAAAAATTAGCTGGGCGTGATGGCAGGCACCTGTAATCCCAGCTACTCGGGAGGCTGAGGCAGGAGAATTGCTTGAACTCGGGAGGCAGAGGTTGCAGTGAGCTGAGATCATGCCATTGCACTCCAGCCTGGGAGACAGAGCAAGACTCCATCTCAAAGAAAGTCTGTGTTGAAGCTATCTGCTTTTGCCTTACCTGGCATGGTTTAGGTTCATGCTTCCTTCCCAGCTCCCTGAGTGACTCTCCCTAGAGCAGGGAGAAAGGGAGGAAAGAGATAAACAGAATGTGGCCAAGGGAAATCCCACACGTATGGTTGGCAGACTTACCATGAGCCAGACCCTGGCTAGTTAACTGGTATCCAATTATAACCAAAACAGACGTGGACCCCTTGTAGTTCTCCTTCGGACTCTAACCTAGTAATGCCCAGACCTCTCTGAGTTCCCATATGTCCAACTCCCCAACCACAGCTGTGAATTTCAGTTCTGAGTGGTCTGTGGGCCAGGTCAGCACCAACACATCATACAAGGCCTTCAGTTCTGCGTGGATCAGCGCTGATATTGGGCTGCAGGTCGGGCTGGGTGGAGTCAACATCACGCTCACAGGTGAGGGAGGGCTCTTACCTGCTCACAGTTGCTGTCTTTGGGATCTATGTTTGGTGTGGTCCAAAGAGCTATAGGATGCCTGGCACTGGGGCTGGGAGGATATGTGAGGTGGGAGGTCAGAGGCATGGTAGGAAGGGAAGTTCAGGGCCTTGGAAGCTGCCTTCTCTCAGTTGAGACCACTTCCTGTCCCTCTGCCCAGTGTGAGTGAGTCCCTACCTAGGCCCCACTCTGGCCCTTGGGTTCTTGCTGAGCACAGCTGCCTTGTGCCCCAGGGACCCCCATGCAGCAGCTGAATGAGACCATCAATTACAATGAGGAGTTCACCTGGCGCCTGGGCGAGAACTATGCTGAGGAGTATACAAAGGCTATGGAGAAGGGGCTGCCAGACCCTGTGCTGTACCTAGCCGAGAAGTTCACTCCAAGAAGCCCATGTGGCCTGTACCGCCAGTACCACCTGGCGGGGCGCTACACCTCGGCCATGCTGTGGTGAGGATGGGAAGGGGACGGGGTGGAGGCCCTGGCAGCCTAGATTCAGGAACAGGGTTTCTCCCCATCTCTCCTCCACTCCTGTGCGTATCTCAGGTGGGGCGGCCTGGCACCAGTCACCACAGTGCTGCCTTGGGAAGTCCGTGGGAAGGAATCCCCACCTCATATCTTTGGGTCACTCGGGTCCCTGAGCCTCCACCTGGGCCCAACCAGGTTCACCAGCAGGTAGAAGTACCCGGGCCAGTCCTCACTGGGTCCTGGCTCTCCAGGGTGGCATTTCTCTGCTGGCTGCTGGCCAATGTGATGCTCTCCATGCCTGTGCTGGTATATGGTAGCTACATGCTATTGGCCACGGGCATCTTCCAGCTGTTGGCTCTGCTCTTCTTCTCCATGGCCACATCACTCACGCCGCCATGTCCCCTGCACCTGGGCGCTTCTGTGCTGCATACTCACCATGGGCCTGCCTTCTGGATCACATTGACCACAGGTAAGACCCAGCCCTAAAGACAAGCCCTGGAAGGCTCAAGCCCAGGGAGGGAGGGCCTGGGGGCATCATGTTGGTAGAGTTGAGGGTCTGCTCCTGGGGGCCAGGATGGCTTTGCCCTCTTTAAAGCCCCATCCTCTTGTATCTCTTATCTCCAGATTTTCTCTCCCCAGCGCCACTTCCCCTCCCTCCTCAGAGATGCCCACTCCCTTGTATCTTCTCTGTCTCTGTCATCCCCTAACTCTCTTCACCCAGCGGCTTCTAAAATCTTCCAACCGCCTGCCCCTCTTGCTTCCTCCAAATACCCTTCTCTGGGTCCCCATTCTTAAACCCTTCTCTGACCTGCCTTACGCAGCCCTAAATTGTCCTGCAGTCTTATTCTCCTCTCCTATCTCACTGTCTACTCCCTCATGTGCCTCCTCATGCCTCCTCCTCTGTGCCCTGCCCTTCCCCAGGGTTTTTTTCTTTTCTCTCCCTATTTTCAGAGTTCTCTCTCCCCGCCTTTCTCTCTCTCTCTCTCTCCCGGGATATAACAGAAGGAGCACTGGGCTTGGAGTCTGGAAACTCAGGACAACAGAGCTACACCAGCCACATGCCCCTCAGCCAGTCTCCTCTGTGAGCCCAAGTTGCCCTGAAGCAGGGGCTCCAGGCTTCCCTTAGAGTTGTTCTGACACTCCCAGAGGAAAACGTCCTCGGGAGGTGTTACTAGCACTGAAGTGGACAACTGTTGCCCTCATCTCCAGGATTGCTGTGTGTGCTGCTGGGCCTGGCTATGGTGGTGGCCCACAGGATGCAGCCTCACAGGCTGAAGGCTTTCTTCAACCAGAGTGTGGATGAAGACCCCATGCTGGAGTGGAGTCCTGGGGAAGGTGGACTCCTGAGCCCCCGCTACCGGTCCGTGGCCGACAGTCCTGAGCCCCAGGACATTCCCCTATCAGAGGCTTCCTCCACCAAGGCATACTGTAAGGAGGCACACCCCGAAGATCCTGACTGTGCTCTATAACATTCCTCCCCGTGGAGGCCACCTGGACTTCCAGTCTGGCTCCAAACCTCATTGGAGCCCCATAAAACCAGCGGAACTGCCCTCAGCATGGCTGGTACCAGACCCCCAGCACCAATCTACAGACGGAGTAGAAAAAGGAGGCTCTACATACTGATGTTAAAAAACAAAACGAAAAAGCCCTAAGGGGCTGAAGAGATGCTGGGCCTGTCCATAAACCTTGTTGCCATGATAAGGCCAAGCAGGGGCTATCTCGTCTCTGCACAGCAACCCAGCCTTTCCGTGATGCCTTGCCTCTTCAAGATGCTATTCACTGAAACCTAACTTCACCCCCATAACACCGGCAGGGTGGGGATTACGGTTACATATGATTCTCCTATGCTTTCCTCTCATCCCTCGGCACCTCTTGTTTTCCTTTTTCCTGGGTTCCTTTTGTTCTTCCTTTACTTCCCCAGCTTGTGTGGCCTCTTGGTACAATGAAAGACAGCACTGGAAAGGAGAGGAAACCAAACTTCTCATCCTAGGTCTAACATTAACCAACTATGCCACATTCTCTTTGAGCTTCAGTTCCCAAATTTGCTAAATAAGATTGCAGGACTTGCCAAGAATCTCGGGATTTATATTTCTATAACTTGCTGACACCTGCCTTGGCCCTCAGACACCACCTCACAAGAAGTCAGGTGGGAAGTTAGTGAATCAACTCCAAAACGCTATTCCTTCCCACCCCACTCAGCTGGGCTAGCTGAGTGGCGTCCAGGACGGGGAGTGGGTGACCTGCCTCATCACTGCCACCTAATGCCCACCTGGGGTGGCTCGGAAAGATGCTGTCTCTGGTAGGGTCCCTCCGGCCTCACTAGAGGGCACCCCTATGACTCTGGAGTCTCTAGACGCAGAGAATCTGGTTTCACAGCACAGCGGAGAGTGTACTACGCTGTCTCCAGCCCAGCGAAGCTCCTGAGGGCATGCGACCCCGGAGCGGAGAAGTCATGAAAATTAATGGGGAAAAAAAAGTTTTTAAAAAACAAAAGAAAAAACAAGTTTATTTACAGCTCGCCCCAGGAGACTTTCCCTGGTGCCTGCGGATGTCGGAGGCCTAGCGCTAGCAGCGCGCAGTGCCCTTTCCGGGAGCTCTCCTGCTTCCCGGCCTGCCAGGTCCCAAGGCGGGGAAGGAGTCCAGATTGGGTCCCCCTCACAGGTTAGTGGTGATGAATTTTAAGTCCGGGAGCGCGGCCTGCTTGTGCAGTGGGTTGCCGAGGATAAGAGGTGAGCCCCCTTTCGCCTGGCTGCAGTCCTTGGCGCTTTGGTCCAGAAGGGTGCGAAGAGCACTGGGCCGAACGTAGTGGAGACTCACCACCGCCCCTCCGAGGAAGAGGCACAGGATGCCTGTGGCGGCGGGGACCGATAGAAAGGAGGGCATGTGGAGTCAGGGCTATGTTGCCTAGGCTGGTCTCGAACTCCTGGCCTCAAGCGACCTTCCTGCCTTGACCTCCCGAAGTGCTGGCATTACAGGCTTGAGCCACCATGCCTGGCCCCTCTTCAATCTTTTGGAGCCTACCCCTTGCGTTACCTCCCCCGGCCCCACACACACCTCTAATCTGGATTACATGAAACACGGCAAGACACCCACCCCTTCTTTTTTTTTTTTTTTTTTTTTTTTGGGACGGAGTCGTGCTCTGCCGCCCAGGCTGGAGTGCAGTGGCCGGATCTCAGCTCACTGCAAGCTCCGCCTCCCGGGTTCACGCCATTCTCCTGTCTCAGCCTCCCGAGTAGCTGGGACTACAGGCGCCCGCCTCGTCGCCCGGCCAGTTTTTTGTATTTTCTATTAGAGACGGGGTTTCACCGTATTAGCCAGGATGGTCTCGATCTCCTGACCTCGTGATCCGCCCGTCTCGGCCTCCCAAAGTGCTGGGATTACAGGCTTGAGCCACCGCGCCCGGCCGACACCCACCCCTTCTAAGACCCCCTCTTTTCATCTGTAAAATGGTCATAACAGTGCCTGTTTCTGTGAGCTATTGAGAGGGGCAAATCAGATAATAGATGTGAATTCATTCTGTAAACTGGAAAGTGCACACCGGGTAAGAATCCTGTCCCCACCCTTAGCCCCCGGGGCCCATTCCCTCGGTCCTCACCGGTTGCCAGCGTGACCCAGAAGGCGGCGCCGTACTGAGCGGTGAGCACGGCGGAGCCTAGGCGGAGCGGGCAGAGCGGCACGCTGGAGATGGAGGCCAAGGCGAAGATGCCGAAGAGCGCGAAGGCTCCCGTGGTCAGCAGTGCCAGGCCTCCGTAGAGCGGGGCCGGCGTGGAGAGCAGCACGTTGGAGAGGAGCCAGAAGCAGAACGCCACCCTGCCAGGGAGTGGGGGGACCGGCCGTGAGCCGGCTTCTCCCAGTCCTTGGAGTTCCCACAGCCTCGCGCCCCTTTTTCCCTACCCCAGCGCCAAAGCCACGGGCTGGGATGGCGGCGGCGCAGGGGAATTCCCCGGGGGAGAAGCGTGCTCCCGAGGTCCAGGCGGTGGCTGGAGTCTCTCCAGATTCCGATGGTCTGTGCAGATCTCGTGGATCTTCTAACCCCGGAAGCTGTCATGTCCACCCCGAGCGCGTCGGGTCTGGCTGCAGCTGCTCAGTGCCTCCGAGGTCTGCATCCTCCAGCTCACACGGCCCAGCTCCCGGCACACACACACAGGCACACAGCCTTCCCTCCAGCGCTTACCACAGCGTGGCCGAGGCGTAGTGTCCCGCCAGGTGGTACTGGTGGTACAGGCCGCAAGGGCTACTCGGTGTGAACTTCTCCGCCAGGTAGAGCACTGAGTTCGGCAGCCCCTTCTCCAGCGCGTTCGCATACTCCGCGGCGTAATTCTCTTTCAGACGCCAGGTGAACTGCTCGTTGTAGTCAATGGTCTCGTTCAGCTGATGCACTGGGGTCCCTGCGGGGTGTGGCAGGCTCATGGGGCTGTGCGCGGTCGGAGACCTCGCAACTAAGCGGATTCAGACAGGAAAGTGGGAGTGTGGCGCGCTCGGCGGGAGAAATGGGTTCGGTGGTGGTTGGAGAAAACGCAAATCCACGAGGACCACAAGCTATTTGAGCTTGTGGAATGTGAGAGGCCCTCCAGCTATCCCTGACACACTCTTCTAACCAGGGGATCTCCCAGCCCCAGGAGTTCATTTAGTCCCAGCCCCCTCACCTGTGAGTGTAATATTAATGCCTTCCAGGCCCACGAGCAGACCGACACGGGCTGTAACGCGCGCTGCACTGAAGGCTTTGTAGGATGTGTTGGTGTTCACTCTACCCACGAACCATTCTGCACTGAAGTGCACAGCTGTAGGGAAGGGCACACGGTGGGGCGGGGGGCGGGGGAAGAGGGGGGGAAAATGGAATTAGGGAGTGGTAATGGGAGGTGGGGCATTGTAGAGAGATGGGGACTTAGAGGTCCAATGTGGTTGCATGGTAAGGGCCAAAAAGTGGGCCCTAGAAGGAGCTAGAGAGTGGGAAGAAGGAGCAGAAAACCAAACCCAGTTCCCTATTGTTCCAGGTGCCCTCTGCCCACCTCCTTTGTCACCCTGGTCCTCCCCCCTTGGGCCGCACCACACACTCACCCACGATTTCTGCGCCTATGAACAGACTGAGAAGAACTCTCACCAACCAAAACCAGCGCTGCAGGAATAGGCACCCAGGTCAGGCCTGAGCCCTGCCCAACCAGAGTCCCCAAGACCACCCTTGACCCCACCTTCACCTGGATCTTTAGTTATATCCAGACCTTTGAGACTAATGTCAGGCGAGCTTTTCCTGCAAGTCCCTCTGGGCTACTGGCATTTCCAATGTTTTGTGACCATGCACTTTCACCTCCCTAGCCCCATTTTCCATCTACCCTAACAGTGCCTCCCCCTACTCCCACTTCCTGGCACTCTTCCACCACCTTCACTCCCCTAGCTGTCTGGCGCCTGGTCCTGATTCTGCCTTCTGGTCCAGTCACTACTTGGTGAGGCTCAGCGAGTCCAGAAGTGCTACGCATGCAGGGGTCACCTCCCTCAGAAGAGGGAGGCCACAGGGCCTGGTCTCCAAGTGGAGGAGGTGGGAATGCAGATACTCCTAGGTGCACCAGTCCAGGGAAACCAACACAGATTAAGATGCAGAAAAGCTGGGTCCTACCAGAACTGAAAAATGTACAACCTAGGTTCTGGGAGAGGGGGAAAGTCTAAGACAATGCACCCAGTTGGCTCTAACGTCTAATCCAAGGTGGGAGTCTCAGTCCTTAGGATGGGGCACTCGTACACATGAGTACACATGCGTCTCAACCCAGTGCAAAGGGGAACACCGCAGTCTGAGCTGCTGGCATCTGTCCTTTTGGCCTGAAGGTCATCACCCATGGGATGGGATGAGAGTGCAGCTTTAGTCTTGGGAGAGGTGGGAGACCCTCCAGTACATGAAGCCTAGACTCTGCCTCAGAATGACTGGACCGAGCGCCCATTCTCTGTAGCAGTCTTCCCAGTGACCCAGCTGGGGTCCTTCTCCAGGATGTCCTGGATGGGGAGCTGTGCCTGTCCTTGGAAAGGGGTGCTTGCTGCACTAGGCTCCTGACTTCGCTCCACCTGAGCCTCAGTTCGACTATTCATGGAGGCTTTTGTACAGTCTTACCTGTTCTGGCTCCCTCAGGAGACAATCTGCCCATAAGCCTTCCCCCACTCTACCTGAACTAGGAGGACACCCTTACCGAGTGGCCACGGATCCCCGGCAGGATGAGCAGGAAGCTTGCTGCTAAAGCCAAAAACACTAGAATAACGATGAGCAGTGGACCGCTGAAGCCTGCGGCATGCCGGGGCTGGGGGTAAAAAGGCAGTACGCCGTTCCACAGGGTCATGCTGCACGCCGGCCGCGAGCTGCACGCAGAGGGGCAGGCAAGCCAGCAAGGTGGGGCTACCTGGACGCGGGAGAGCGCGTCCTTGGCGTATCTTCGCGTACAAGGCCGGGATCCAGTGGGCTGGTGAAGTCTGAGTTCTGCACCTCTCCGCTAAGGAAGCGTGGAGGTGGGCTGCTCTCAACGCTCTGGGGTTGGTACCGACAGAGTTGTTCTAGCCCGCGAGCGAAACTATTTCGCACTGTCTGTAGCCGTTACTTTCCTGGTTCTGCGGGTTTGCCCTGAGTTTGGAAGTCGCACAGAACCCCTTTTATAGTAGCGTGGGCGGCCTGCCGCAGGGGTGTCCCAGCCCAGCGGCTGGTCTGAGCTGGAAGAGGTTATGCAAATAAGGGCCCCACCTCCACAGCAGGAGGGTGAGCCCTGGGTCCAGATGCTCACACTCGGCGCAGGTCTGTCCTGAGCAGACACCCGCACAGTGGCGAGACCAAGGACCCAGAGAGAAGGGCGACAGTGCAGCCGGGGAGGCTGAGGATCGGCGGAGCTGGATGAGTGAGGGTGAAGGCAAGAAGTAGAGCACAGAAACAAAGATTTTAAGAGGAAAGAAGACATCTGAAGGCAACACCACCCTAAACTACAGGTTAGATCAGAGTTTAGGACCTGACCTTAGCCCTCGCCCATCATGCACAGGCGTTCATTGCAGAAGGGGAGTTTATTGGGGAAGGGGGGATTCACTGCGGAAGGGTGCTGCAGGTGCCTAGCTCCCAACTCAGTAACCTCTTTCCCTTGCCTGACTCCTGGAGGAGAAGCGGAGCCTGAGGGATTGGGGGCCGGGGGCCAGGTGGTGGAGGTGAGACATTAGAGACATTGGGCGCACCCTGGGGGGCTGGACCAGTCCTGCCCTGGACTGACATGCCCCAGAAGACTCCCGCCCAGTGGGTTCCTATGGTCGGGGGTTAACTCTGATGGGGTGGCGGATGGGGAAGTGTCAATGCCTCCAGAGCTGCCAATTGTCCTGTAAAGAGTGGCGTTTGGATGCAGGCCCTCGGTGATGCTTCTAACAGCTACTTTTCAGAAGTGGAAACAGCTGGCGCTCCTCCTCCAGTGCTGGCTGTAGGAACAAGAGGGGAGGGATAGAGGACGCCCTAACAGTGGCCTTCCCATACCACCTACCACCCCCACCGTCACCCCACAGGCTGCAGGGTTGGCATGCTCCGTGCAAGACCAGAGACACTGATGCTCCTAGGAGCTCTTCTGACTGGACCCCTGGATCCAGCGGGCAAGTATCAGGCTCCTCTAGCGGCGAGGTGTTCCCCAGGATCCCCTGGGAGGTGGGGAGGAGAGAGGTGCGGCAAGCGGCTCCCTGAGTGAGACTGGAAGGTCATTTCGCCGCGCAGCTCAGCGGGATGGGAAACTTCTCAGTGCGGCCGGACACTTGGGTCCCGTTAGGGCCGCTCGGTGAACTGGGGAAGGACTGGCCAAGGCCTTTGTTGCCAGGGAGGGGTAGCTGGGAGCGTAGTGCTGAGGAGGCCCTTCTCTGTGCCCACAGGCAGTCAGGACGCACTCTCACTGCCCTGGGAAGTGCAGCGCTATGACGGCTGGTTTAACAACCTGAGGCACCACGAGCGTGGCGCTGTTGGTGCGTTCTGCGGGCTGGGGCCGTGCTGGGGCCGTGGCTCGCGAAGGTCAGGGGCGCGGGAGACCCTGAGAGGAGAATATGCGGGGGAACACGCGCCCAGCAGCTCCGCTGCCTACACGGCGCAATCTTACGCGCTCCTGGGTCCAAGAGACCCTTGCCAGAAGGTTCTGTCAGTAAAGGGGTTCGGAGGTTGAGGGAGGCTTAGGGCGAGGTTTGGGTGATCCTTGGGGATGGAGTGCTTAGACAGAGCCCCACTCCCTGCCTCCGCAGGCTGCCGGTTGCAGCGCCGAGTACCAGCCAATTACGCCGACGGTGTGTATCAGGCTCTGCAGGAGCCACAGCTGCCCAACCCGCGCCGGCTCAGCGATGCAGCCACGCGCGGCATAGCTGGGCTGCCGTCGCTCCACAACCGCACCGTACTGGGGGTCTTCTTCGGTGAGGGCAAAGGGGGAGACCAGTGGGGTTGATCTGGCGCTATGCTCAGCCTTGAGGAGGGGCCAGATCCCCTCTGCGAGTCCACAGGAGACCCATTCGAGACTCCCAACCACTTTCTCCCTCTCTAAGCAGCACTTCAAGACTGCCTTCATCTCGGAGAGATTTGGGATGTTGATACAGAGATATTCACTCCCCTTTCTCTTACGCCTTACTCCAAACTAGGGGTGTCCCTGGACCCCCATTATGGCTCTTGGGAACTGAGCTCTCCAGCCACCGCTCTCCTCACCATGTGTTTGTAACCATCTTACCTCCCCCTAGCCCAGAGGGAGGAGGACTGACTTGGGGTACTCTTACATAAATTATATCATTTTGATTCTCACAACAGCTTTATGAATTGGATAGGAAGGGAACTCAGTATAGTCTCACTTGGCAGATTAGAAAATTGAGGCTCCCTGGGGCTAACCTGCAGAGTTGGTGGGGGAGCTGGCACTGGGACCTCTGTCTTTTGACACCTGAGGACACTTGGAGGCCGCCCTGGGCGTGGGGAGAGCGCGATACGGACGTTTGTCACCTATTTGCACCCCATGCCCGCAGGCTACCATCTTCTTTCCGACATGGTGAGCGTGGAAACGCCCGGCTGCCCCGCCGAGTTCCTCAACATCCGCATCCCGCCCGGAGACCCCGTGTTCGACCCGGACCAGCGCGGGGACGTGGTGCTGCCCTTCCAGAGGAGCCGCTGGGACCCCAAGACCGGACGGAGCCCCAGCAACCCCCGAGACCTGGTGAGGAGGGGAAGGCGGCGGGAAGGGGCCGCACCCCAGTCAGTTGGGACCCAGGCTGCAGACCTGGCAGGGCCTGGCGGGGAGGAGCGCCCACTCCCCAGCCGCGGACAACCGCCAGGCCCTGGCCTTCCCTGGCCTGCCGCCGCCCACCCCCTCGCCGCCCCCTTACACCTCAGTTCACCCACCGCGTGCCCCGCAGACCAACCAAGTGACGGGCTGGCTGGACGGCAGCGCCATCTATGGCTCCTCGCACTCCTGGAGCGACGCGCTGCGGAGCTTCTCCGGGGGACAGTTGGCGTCAGGGCCCGACCCCGCCTTCCCCCGAGACTCGCAGAAGCCCCTGCTCATGTGGGCGGCGCCCGACCCCGCCACCGGGCAGAGCGGGCCCCGGGGGCTGTACGGTGAGGCCGCGGGGGCGGGACGGGACCGGCTGGGGGTCTGCGAGTGTGGGCTCCCCCGATCACGCTACCGCTCATCTCTTCCCCTGCGCCCCCACGTCGGATGCAGCCTTCGGGGCAGAGCGAGGGAACCGGGAGCCCTTCCTGCAGGCGCTGGGCCTGCTCTGGTTCCGCTATCACAACCTGTGCGCGCAGAGGCTGGCCCGCCAGCACCCAGACTGGGGGGATGAGGAGCTGTTCCAGCACGCGCGCAAGAGGGTCATCGCCACCTACCAGGTCAGCCGTCCGCGCCCCGCGACGTCCCCCCTTCCGCGAGCAAGTCCACGGGAGACTCCGCTGCCCCACGGAGCTCCCCATCTATGCACAGCCTCCACCCAGAAACCCCTCCCCAAACAGCCGAGGTCTAGGGAAGCCCCAGTAAATGATAGGGCGGCACGCGCTGTTCAGAGGAGCAATCTGGCTGGTGATTATTAATCACCTCCCAACCCCCTGCTCCCCCAAATCCCCTGGTTCCTTGAGGAGGCAGGCCTCACATCGCTCTTGTTTGAGTTGCTTCTCCCGTGACTGACCCTGCTTGGTCCTCATCTCCACCTGGAAGCCGTCCTTGGGCTCAGACCCTTCCAGGCCCCGCCCCATCCAACTCGAGCCTCCCCTCGCCTCTCTGCCCCTCAGAACATCGCTGTGTATGAGTGGCTGCCCAGCTTCCTGCAGAAAACACCCCCGGAGTATACAGGTGAGGGAGTGGGGGGTGGGAGCACACCTGTGTTGAGAATCCTGAGGGGATAGGAGACAGGTGGTTGTGATGGGAGGATGTGGAGGCAAGGAGCCTATCTCCCTATCATCTGGGTCTCCGTCCTGCAGGATACCGTCCTTTCCTAGACCCCAGCATCTCCCCGGAATTTGTGGTGGCCTCTGAGCAGTTCTTCTCTACCATGGTGCCCCCTGGTGTCTACATGAGGTGAGGGAGGGGCTGGCAGAGAGGGGGCATCACACCGAGAAAGGTGCAGAATGAAGTGCCTTGGAGGCTGGGGCCTTTCACACTCCTTTGCAGTTTCACTGGAGAAGGGGAAGCAAAAATTTGGGGCCCTGAAACAGAACCCTGGGGTAAGATGTGTGGGCTTAGTAGGGAAATCTCCCCGGCCCTCCTAAGGCCTGAAATTTGGTTGCTGGGTGTAGGATTTGTCCAGCAGCTGAGTCATTCCCTTCCCGCCTCTCTCCACCCTACCTGGACTAGGAGCACACACCATCTTCAGTAAACACACATTGCCAAATGTCTGCCATGTTCAAGGAAGTTCCTGGGCCACTGCTCAATCCTAGTGAACCCCCGCTGAGTCCCTCAGCCCACTCAATCCCATCCTTGACTCTTCTCTGAATTCCCTCATCACATCCTTTGTTCTCCATTTCAGAAATGCCAGCTGTCATTTCCGGAAGGTCCTGAACAAGGGTTTTCAAAGCTCCCAAGCTCTCAGGGTCTGCAACAACTACTGGATTCGGGAGGTCAGACTGGGGTCAGGGTCACAGGAAGATGGGTCAAGGTCAGTCTTCACACAGAATGGGAAAAGCAACAATTCCAGTTCTTGGGTGTTGCTACCCCAGGTTCATGGGAGATGAAGGATAGAGGAAATTATCCGGGGACAACAGCTCAAGAGAGTCTGGAACTGGCCAAGGGCTCTTTCTCCTGGGGTACTAAAGTGGCCCAGGCGGAGAGAGGCTGAGTTTTGGGTAGTGGCCCTAGAGCCTATCTTGAGTGCATTGTTTACTTCCAGAACCCCAATCTGAACAGTACCCAGGAGGTGAATGAGCTGCTGCTGGGAATGGCCTCCCAGATTTCGGAGCTGGAGGACAGGATAGTGGTTGAAGATCTGAGGGGTGAGCTCAGAGCCAGAAGGGGTGGATGGTAAGGGGCCAGGAAGCCTGAGGATCCTTCTGGGTTCATCAACAACAGAACTAGGGCACCCACGATGCAGGAACACAGATACAAACGGAGATTTCAAGGAGTCATAAGAAGAAAATGAACTTTGAACTTTTTTTTTTTTTTGCTTAATTTACAGTTTTGTGTTGCTTTTATTTTAAATTAACTATGAGTGTTGGGGAGGGGTGGTACCACAATCTCTTTGGTGCTTAGTTAGGTCTCTAAATTTTTTCATTCAGCCCTGTCTTGAAATTAGGGAGGCATAGGACAGGGTATTTACTGCTTGGTGACTAGAACAGTCTTGAGTCTTAGCGGAAGGGTCTTACTGGAAAAACTGGCCCTGATCGCATATGGTGACACTGTGTGGTCACCACACAATGGTCAGCATGGACACAGATCTCATGTGGATCGCTGGGAGTAGCCGAGAAGGAAGAACCATAGTGCTAATAGTTGGATACAAGGCTGCAGGGAAAAAAGGGTGGAGAGGACAAAGCCCAAAGTCTGGTCTTCTCTCCTCTTCAGATTATTGGCCTGGCCCTGGCAAATTCTCCCGTACAGACTATGTGGCCAGCAGCATCCAGCGTGGCCGAGATATGGGGCTGCCCAGCTATAGCCAGGCCCTGCTGGCCTTTGGGCTGGACATCCCAAGGAACTGGAGTGATCTCAACCCTAATGTGGACCCCCAGGTCAGGAATACTAATGATATTAATGGCAGCTCAAGCTTTCCTATGGCAATACTGTTCCAAACCTTTACATATGTTGACTCATTTAGTCTACATAATAATATCATAAGGTACATATAATCATTTTCCCCATTTTACTGATGACATAGTTGGTAAATGGTAGAGGCAGGACTCAAATTCAGCCACATGATTCCAGAATCTATTCCTAACCACTGCATTGTACCATTCCTGCAGGGTGGCTTCTGGGTTGGGTGCCATTGTCCTGTTGTTGCAGGGTCCCACCCCAAGGGCTGGGTGCCCCTGAAGCTGCTAATCATTGAGGTCAGGCAGGCTGGTGATGGTCACAGGATACGTTCCTCGGGCACCTGACCGTGGTCTTACCATGGGTAGGGACACACTGATCCTTCCACCAGACTTGTCCTGCCTGAAGGGGCTTGCCTAGGAAGAGGAAATCAGGCCTGCGCAGCAAGCCAGGCAGTTGCTGGGGTCCTGTGTCCCAGAGATGGGGCAACAGTGGCTGCCCTCCTCAGCAAACATACACTCACCCCTTATCTTCTGTGGTGCCCCAGGTGCTGGAGGCCACAGCTGCCCTGTACAACCACGACCTATCCCAGCTAGAGCTGCTCCCTGGGGGGCTCCTGGAGAGCCATGGGGACCCTGGACCCCTGTTCAACGCCATTGTCCTCGACCAGTTTGTACGGCTGCGGGATGGTGACCGCTACTGGTTTGAGAACACCAGGAATGGGTAAGGCTTGCCTGGGTCCCCACCTCAGATTCCTACTCACCTGGGCCCTAGACCCTCTGTCTGGCCTTAGACAGCCCTTATGAGCCCTTGATTCCTGGTCAGCCCACCACACCCTTCCTAAGCCCTCTGGGCCTCTTTTTCTTTTCTTTTCTCTTTCTTTCTTTTTCTTTTTCTTTTTCTTTTTTTTTTTTGAGACAGAGTCTAGCTTTGTCACCCAGGCTGGAGTGCAGTTGCATGATCTTGGCTCAATGCAACATCCACCTCCCAGGTTCAAGTGATTCTCCTGCCTCAGCCTCCCGAGTAGCTGGAATTACAGGCATGTACCAACATGCCCAGCTACTTTTTTTTTTTTTTCAGTAGAGACGGGGTTTCACCATGCTGGTCAGGCTGGTCTCGAACTCCTGACCTCAAGTGATCCACTCCACTCACCTTGGCCTCCCAAAGTGTTGGGATTACAGGCATGAGCCACTGCACCTGGCCCCTCTGGGTCTCTTTTCTCACCTGGCTCCTTGGGTCTGGGGTTGCTGGAGGCCTGCATCCCCTTCCCATCCCAGTGACTTCTACTTCCTCCAACTTAGGCTGTTCTCCAAGAAGGAGATTGAAGAAATCCGAAATACCACCCTGCGGGACGTGCTGGTCGCTGTTATCAATGTTGATCCCAGTGCTCTGCAGCCCAATGTTTTTGTCTGGCATAGAGGTGAGTGCCCTGGGAGAACACAAGTGAGTGACAGTGGCCAGAGAAGGATCAAGATTGAGGGTGCGGCGGAATCACTTGGTGCTGTCCAGGGAGCCAGGCACCTTCTGTGTTGGGCTAGGAGGCCTGCATTTGGCTGGCTCCCACACCAGGGACCTCAACTAGCACACAAGCTGCACCCTACAGTCAAGAAGGGGTAGATCGGGTAGATGCCAAGAAATAGGATGTGGATGGGGACTTTGTGAGGGAGACAGTTTCAGGGAGATGGGCCTGGGGAAGAAGATGATACCTTGGTCCTTTATAGGTTAGAGGGGAAAGAGGTCTGGCCACGTAGTGGGATCCTCAGACTTTGAGATCTTCCATGCCCTCTCCCTCAGGTGCACCCTGCCCTCAGCCTGAGCAGCTCACAACCAACGGCCTGCCCCCGTGTGCACCCCTGACTGTGCTTGACTTCTTTGAGGGCAGCAGCCCTGGTTTTGCCATCACCATCATTGCTCTCTGCTGCCTTCCCTTAGGTGAGCTTTTAGGCAGCCTCTCTGCAGACTGGCCCTGCCCCTCGTTTCCCGCTGGCCTGAGGGGCTGGCTATTTGACACCGTTTCAGACCAGGCTCAAGGAACCTCTGGAAGGGAGGGGCCATAGCCGAAGCCACAGTGAAGCTCTAGGCGAGGAGCTCCCTCCTCACTGGCTCCTTCTGATCCCCTTCAGTAAGTCTGCTTCTCTCCGGAGTGGTGGCCTATTTCCGGGGCCGAGAACGCAAGAAGCTACAAAAGAAAGGCAAAGAGAGCGTGAAGAAGGCAGCAGCCAAAGATGGAGTGCCAGGTGAGAAGGGGCTGGGCAGAGGAGGGAGAAGGGAGCGGGGAGGGGAGAGACAGGAGTCTGGGAGAAAGAACCAAGTTATAGAGTGAGAGGAAAGCCAGGGTGCCTTTAGGGTCTTCACAGTGGAATTGACCTGAAGGCGGGGACCTGGGGACATCTACTGAACTACCCGGCCCAATCCTCCCTTCCCCAGCGATGGAGTGGCCAGGCCCCAAGGAGAGCAGCAGTCCCATCATCATCCAGCTGCTGCCAGACAGGTGTCTGCAGGTCCTGAACAGGCGTCTCACTGTGCTCCGTGTGGTCCAGCTGCAGCCTCTGCAGCAGGTCAACCTCATCCTGTCCAGCAACCGAGGATGCCGTACCCTGCTGCTCAAGATCCCCAAGGAGTATGACCTGGTATGGCTCGTCCTGCCTCCCCTGCCTGGGCTGCCCTCACACGACTCCATTATCACAAGCAAGGCCACCCTATCCTCAGCTATAGACCTCACCTATGACAGCTGCTGCTGGGGAGAGAGGCTCCTTTCAGAGGCCCCCAGACTCAACCTGACCCCCTTCGGTCACACACCTGGCCCCAGCCTGGATGGATGGGAAGGAGCTTTTCTCCCCTCCCCTCAACCCAAGATCCGTTGAGGGGAGGCTGAAGCAGAAGGTCCAGCAAGCTCCCTGCGTCGGTGCCGCCTTCCTCCCACCCAGGTGCTGCTGTTTAGTTCTGAAGAGGAACGGGGCGCCTTTGTGCAGCAACTACGGGACTTCTGTGTGCGCTGGGCTCTGGGCCTCCATGTGGCTGAGATGAGTGAGAAGGAGCTATTTAGGAAGGCTGTGACAAAACAGCAGCGGGAACGCATCCTGGAGATCTTCTTCAGACACCTTTTTGCTCAGGTGCCATGATCTGTGCCTTTTGGAGATGGGCCCAGCCCCAGAAATGGAGGAAACCTGGGCTAGATAGAACACACTGTGGGTGAACTAAGCTTCCACTCTGTGGCCTGGAGAGAAATAGCCTTGCTTGAATCCTGACATTGCCACTTTACTTAGCCCTGTGACCTTAGGCAAGTCACATTATCACTGTTCTGTATCTCTGTTTCCTCATCTATAAAACAGTGATGAAAACTGTATCTATCCCACTGCATTGTTGTGAGGATTTGGTGAGATCGTCTACATGCGTGGTCCACAGAGGTTGGGCCCTGGACCCAAGGGCATCAGCCTCACCTGGGAACATGTTAGAAATGCACCTACCCAGTCAGACTGAACCAGGAACTCTGTGGGTGGGGCCTGACAATCTGTGTTTTAACAAGCTCTCCAGATGATTCGGATACACCCTAATGTTTGAAAAACATTGTTTTATGTACAGTGCTTATTGGCCCAAGTGCTGGGTCAGTTGTAGGCATTTAACAAATGGTTGTGGCCGGGTGCAGTGGCTCATGCCTGTAATCCCAGCACTTTGGGAGGCCGACGTGGGCAGATCACCTAGTGTCAGGAGTTCGAGACTAGCCTGGCCAACATGGTGAAACCCCATCTCTACTAAAAATACAAAAATTAGCTGGGCATGGTGGTGGGCACCTGTAATCCCAGGTACTTGGAGGCTGAGGCAGGAGGATTGCTTGAACCCTGGCGGTGGAGGTTACAGTGAGCCGAGATCCTGCCACTGCACTCCAGACTGGGTGACAGAGCAAGACTCCATCTCAAACAAACAAACAAAAAACAATAAATGGTTGTCACATGTGACTTTTAAACATTTTGCACAATGGACAAATCATAGGCACATGGCAGCCTTATCTGAATTGGCAAGAGAGCACAGCCCCAGCCCCTTCCTGCCTGTCTACCATCATGTCTCTACACCTTCTGTCCCCAGTATAGGCTCTCTCACTTTTCATTCCCTCAACGTTGCACTTCCCCTTCCTTGGGCCCAGGGAGAAATGGGCAGGCTGCTAGAGATTTGATTCCCCCATCTCTAGGACAACAGAGGCCCCAGTCAGTATAACTAAGGATCAGGAGAACCTTCAGGGTTCAGCCTTTCTGATTTGGACTTTGGGGAGATGTGAAGGGTCACTGAACTGCTTCTAGCATAGGCTTCACCTCCTTCTCTTTCCCTCCCTCTGCTGCTGCCCAAGTGCAGGTGCTGGACATCAACCAGGCCGACGCAGGGACCTTGCCCCTGGACTCCTGCCAGAAGGTGCGGGAGGCCCTGACCTGCGAGCTGAGCAGGGCCGAGTTTGCCGAGTCCCTGGGCCTCAAGCCCCAGGACACGTTCGTGGAGGCGATGTTCTCTCTGGCTGACAAGGACGGCAATGGCTACCTGTCCTTCCGAGAGTTCCTGGACATCCTGGTGGTCTTCATGAAAGGTAGGGGGCTGGGAGGTGGCAGGCTATCCAAGAATCTAGGGATCTTTCAGCAAGGAGATGACCTGCATCCCCTTTTCTCTTCCCAGGCTCCCCAGAGGATAAGTCCCGTCTGATGTTTACCATGTATGACCTGGATGAGAATGGCTTCCTCTCCAAGGACGAATTCTTCACCATGATGCGGTATGGGGTGTGCCTTTCTAATCCTGAGACCTCCTGGTGTGTTTCAAACAGGAAAACAGGTTGAGTCAGAGGAGGGCTGGCAAAGAAGCTATGTGGTCATCTGTGTTGAGAGGTGGCCTAGGCACTACATCCTAAACTCTCAGAGCATCCACCTTTAAATGTTTACCTGACTGGCTCCTGCCTCTGGGAGCGTCTCTGTCTGGACTGTCAACACCAGCCAGAAAAATCTCCCTGGTCAAAAAACAAAAACCAAAACCCAACACCAATATGGCCAACAACAAAAATCCACGAATCCCTTTTGGGTGCCCTTGGATCTTTGTGAACTCTTTCACAGCATGCCCAACACTGTGCTTTACCCAATGAAACAGTGAATGGATGACCTTGGTCGCTGCTCCAATATTCATCACCATGATAGTCAGGAAGAGAAACGTGGAAGGCTTCTCCATATTCCAACCATTCTTTCTTCCTGCATCTTAAGCCATTTCTGGTTTTGTTGTGCCGGTAAAAAACAACTTTGTTCTTCTCATTCCTGAAGACAACGAATGCGTCAGTAACACAGCTCGCCTCCACGCCATATGGGCAGGGCTTGTTCCCTGTTGAATCCAGCTTCTCCACACTGTGATTGGCACAGTGCAGGCATTTCATACATGACTAAGACAAAATGAAATAAGTCAGCAAATGAATACAAAGTATAGATGTAACAGCCCACATTATTGTGATTTTTCTATCCTATTAAGCCTTAACATTGCGTTAAGCATTCGCCTTAACTGCTACATTCCTCATATAGTCCAGATACCCTGACTGGACAAGGGCTTCTGAAAGAGCAAAGCTATTGAAGTCTGTAGCTCGCTGGGTATGTCATTGCAGGCCCAGCCCCAGGTGAGGCTCAGGGGAATCTAGGAGAGGGTCCCTGCCTCCAAGGGCTGAGTTCCCACCTTCTTTGTTTGTTTGTTTTGAGACGGAGTCACTCTGTCACCCAGACTGGAGTGCAGTGCCATGATCTCAGCTCACTGCAGCCTCCACCACCCAGGTTCAAGTGATTCTCCTGTAGCTGGGATTACAGGTGTGAACCACCAAGTCCAGCCAATTTTTGTATTTTTAGTACAGATGGGTTTCACCGTGTTGGCCAGGCTAGTCTCGAACTCCTGACCTCAGATGATCAGCCCGCCTCAGCCTCCCAAAGTGCTGGGATTACAGGTGTGGGCCGCCACACCTGGCGAATTCCCACCTTCTTGCCCTGTAACTCAGTGTGTATCTTGGTTACTGTCGGTGGGACGATGACTTTAATGTGATGGCTGTGCTTGCTGCGTTGTACGGGCCCAGCATGGCACAGCATTGCTGCCGGACCTACACAAACTTGCATAGTGTGTCTGTTTCTGTCCCGAGGCACAAGCTGTGAATAGAGCTTGGCTATTGCAGGTGCCACTGTGGGTGCTATCAGGTTGGGCATGGAGACGTTCCCACCTGTGCCCAGGGTGTTGGCACAAGGAAGCAGCGGCATTGCAGCTAGGTCCCCTCCCTGGCACCCTGCTGCCTGGTGCCCCCACTGGACTATGAAAGGGGGAGCCCAGGGGTGATGTGGGAGGCATCAACAAAAGAGAGTGGACAGAGAGCCTGCCACGAGAGTGGGCCATGCACACCCTGGACACAACCCTGCACTCAGTGGTCTATCTTCCCAGTTGTAGGTGCCCCCTGTTTAAGGGCTGCTTTTTCTAATTGGTCAAGGTCACTTTCAATTCTGTTCTGCCTTTTGAGTCCATGGCCACCCCACCCAGCTTAGTGTCAGCTGCAGGCTGGATGAGTGCCTTCTCAGTGCCATTTCCCGGGTCACTGGTAACCACATTAGATAATCCAGGGCCTGCCCCACCCTGAACCTACCCAAGCCTGACCTTGCTGGGTGACAGGCTGCTGTGTCTCTGGTCCTCCTCCAGGTCTTTCATCGAGATCTCCAACAACTGCCTGTCCAAGGCCCAGCTGGCCGAGGTGGTGGAGTCCATGTTCCGGGAGTCGGGATTCCAGGACAAGGAGGAGCTGACATGGGAGGATTTTCACTTCATGCTGCGGGACCATGACAGCGAGCTCCGCTTCACGCAGCTCTGTGTCAAAGGTGGAGGTGGAGGTGGTGAGTGTGTGAGGAATGGTTGGCATCAGGGAGGGGGGCATGTCCTCCAAATGAGAGTTCCAGCTAGGCAGGGCCCAGGGCTTATTCTTTTCTGAGTCCTTGGTACTTAGTACAGAACCAAGCACATGTAATTGGGGTGGCACATGTAGGTGTGCAAGTTGTCTACTGCATAAGGATGCCCACTGAGATGAAGGAGCAGGTTGAAATCTATCCTACACACTGCTCAAAGCCACGGGCATTGGTCTAGGATATATCTGGCCAGAGGAAGAGGCATTGTTTCTTTTCCACAAAGGACCTGCAGGGTTGCATCCACCTGAGAGGACATTCTCTTTCTTGCGCAAAGTTGTTACATTGTCTGCCCTGTGCACAGCGAGTGCTTAGTGTGGGGAAGGAGGGAAACAGGACTGGAGTCAGAGATCTGGACATGACTTTCCCAGAAGGGAGGAGGGTACGGTCTCCCATCCTACCCCACTGCCCTTGTGGGGAAGCCAGTCCTGCCTCTTGTTCTCTTCTCTAGGTATTAGAGATATCTTTAAACAAAACATCAGCTGTCGAGTCTCATTCATCACTCGGACACCTGGGGAGCGGTGAGCAGGAATGGGGCTCTGGCGGGTTGGCCTGGCTGAGCCCCCTGCAAAGAAATGAAGGGAGTAGGACTGGCTGATCAGCCTCGGGTAAAATCAGGCATTTGCCCTTTGAAAGTAGCTCTTGGTAGCGCAAAAATTCCAGCTGCCTCTCTCACCCTATGCTGCTCAGATGCTTGGCTCTCTCCCTGCCACTCCAGGCCAGAATCATTCTACAAAACAAATCATGAGATCCTATTAATTCGTTTTGCACCTTGCCCCCTGCCTGGTCCCAGGAGCCACTCCCTACCTCTACCCCATGCTCTGACCTGGGAGTTCTCCTGGCTTCAAAGACAAGGGGAGAACAGCCCCATTTCTTTTTCTCAGCTCCCGCCCCCAGGGACTGGGGCCCCCTGCCTCAGGAGCCCCAGAGCTGGGAGGCCCTGGACTGAAGAAGAGGTTTGGCAAAAAGTGAGTGTTTCCCAAATCCCTGGGCCCAAAGAGACATGGAGAGAAGTCTCAGGATCCCTAGGCCCCACCTACATATCCTTGACATATAAGGGGCCATCCTGAGTCTCATTCCATTTTTGTTCCTGACCTGACTGGGGGGTTATAGTGTTGAATGACTGTTCATCCTCTTCCAACTTCTGCACCCCATTCTTCAGGCAAGGGTCCTGGCTCAACAGGATGATAGTAAGGGGTCTCTTGGCTCCTGCCTGCTTTGGGCACAGCCTTGAGGCCTGTGCTGGGATCAGGAAGAAAGAAGGATAGAACAGACGGGAGGAGGGGAGTAGCAGGGAGACAATGAGTGGGTGGATGGAGCAAAGATGGAAGTCAAGGGTTGGAGGAGTAAGAAGCCCGCAGATTGCTTTTTTCCCTTCATCTGTTGTGGCCCATCCTGATGCCTGCCAGATCCCCAGGTCACCTTTCATGGGGTGGCACTAAGGGAAGGCCAGAGGGCCCTTACCACACTGCTGCCCTGCCTCCCCTTGCTATAGGGCAGCGGTGCCTGTTCCCGGGCTGTACACAGAGGCGCTGCAAGAGAAGACGCAGCGAGGCCTCCTAGCCCAAAAGCTGCAGCAGTACAAGCGCTTCGTGGAGAACTACCGGAGGCACATCGTGTGTGTTGCAATCTTCTCAGCCATCAGTGTTGGCGTGTTTGCAGATCGTGCTTACTGTAAGACTTCCAGGCTGTGGGCAGTGGGCAGGGAGCAGGCCCCGACCCTTGGAGAGGAGTGAAAAGGCCTCTGATCCTAAGAGTCTGCATAGGAGAGCCCAGGGCTCAGGACCCTGGCCTCTTGTACCAAGCTGATCTAACCTCACTCTGGCCCCAGACTATGGCTTTGCCTCGCCACCCTCGGGCATTGCACAGACCACCTACGTGGGCATCATCCTGTCACGGGGCACAGCGGCCAGCGTCTCCTTCATGTTCTCCTATATCCTGCTCACCATGTGCCGCAACCTCATCACCTTCCTGCGAGAGACTTTCCTCAACCGCTACGTGCCCTTCGACGCCGCGGTGGACTTCCACCGCTGGATCGCCATGGCTGCTGTTGTCCTGGCTAGTACGTGACTCCCAGGCTTTTTCCTCTTTGCTGCAGCACCCTGGGTTTAGTTGGGGGAAACCGTGGGGAGATGGAACTCCTTATACCTCCATCTCTCCTCCCCATGCCTCCTCTCCCTCGGGATCGGGGGCAGAGTCTGTCCTGGTTGGCATCTCTAACAGGGTCTGTCTCTTTCAGTTTTGCACAGTGCTGGCCACGTAGTCAATGTCTACATCTTCTCCGTCAGCCCCCTCAGCCTGCTGGCCTGCATATTCCCCAACGTCTTTGTGAATGATGGGTCAGTTCTGGGGAAGGTTTCTCCTGGGACTCACAGGGCAGGCCTAAGGGTATAATAGAAAAAGAAATCGGCAGGGCACAGTGGCTCACACCTGTAAGCCCAACACTTTGGAAGGCTGAGGCAGGAGGATCGCTTGAGGCCAGGAGTTCCAGACAAACCTGAACAATAAAGTGAGACTCCATTGGTACAAAAAGTAAAAAGATTAGTGGGGCATTGTGGTGCACATCTGTAGTCCTGGCTACTTAGGAGGCTGAGGCAGGAGGATTGCTTGAGCCCAGGAGTTTGAGGTTGCGGTGAGCCATGATCAGTACCACTGCATTCCAGCCTGGGCAACAGAGCAAGACCCTGTCTTTAAAAAAAAAAAAAAAAAAAGAAAAAGGAAAAAGAAGAAAAGAAATCGACAGTCCCAGACACTCAGCAAGAAGCTCAGTGCTAAGCTAGTCCCCTGGGGGAAGCTGAAAGGTCAACTTCTTCCCTCAGGAAGGAAGCTGGCTGTGATTGGCCAAGAAAGGTGTTTGGGAGAGGAAGTCAGAGACTCTTTCTCACATATGCCTGACACACAGCTTGCCATCTCTGCCTTCTGTCCATTCACTGGGCAGACATTTATGGAGTGTGTCCCATGTGTCCACCCATGCCAGAATAGGGATGTCAAGATACATGCAGTCATTCAACAACTACTTACTGAGATTTGCTGTGTGCCTTGTATTGTTCTAAGCCTAGAGATAGAGCAGTGAGTGAAACAAAAATCTCTGCCCTATGGAGCTTACAGAATAATGAACCAGGGACTCAGGGAAGCAGGGGTCAACCACAGTAAGAGAGTTCAGGATAACACAGAAGGAAAAATTGCTGAGTGCAGAGGGTGGAACCGTGGACGGCTGGGTGCCAAGTTCCTTGGAGGGATCCCTGACCATCTGGGTGGAGGCCGCATACCCTCAGCAGTCAGGGCCAGCAGGAAAGGAGTCATGCTGTGGTGTGACAGTGCTGGAGCCCCTCCTGCCCCAGCCGGAGGCTCAAGGTGCCTTTGCCCCCCAGGTCCAAGCTTCCCCAGAAGTTCTATTGGTGGTTCTTCCAGACCGTCCCAGGTAGGAAATGTGGGATCTGGGGGTTCTGTCTGAGGACTTCTGCTTTTGTCTCCATCTCTCTGTGAATACTCACTTGTCTATAGTGGCCATGGGGTCTGTTTCTAGCCTTCAGGACAAGCCCCAGCTCTATTCCCTCCAGGCAGTCTTTTCTGGGGGCCCCGGAGGGATGAGAGAGGAAGGAGGGCAGGATAGGGGAATGTGCTGTTGTCTTTTCAGCCCAAGCTGAAGTCCTGAGACTACTCACTGGCCCTGTCCTCCTGCCCCCAGGTATGACAGGGGTGCTTCTGCTCCTGGTCCTGGCCATCATGTATGTCTTTGCCTCCCACCACTTCCGCCGCCGCAGCTTCCGGGGCTTCTGGCTGACCCACCACCTCTACATCCTGCTCTATGCCCTGGTGAGGGACTTCCCTGGGCCAGCCCATGGAGCAGGGAGCTCAGGATGGGACAGGAAGGTGAAGGAGGGAGACTTGGATCCAAGATCTCGGAATGAGACCTTGACATTTAAGACCCCAGACCTCAGCCCTATCTCCCCAGCACAGGCCTACTGCCTGGGCCAGAGGGGGTGCCGGGCAGGGGCCTGGCTGGGCCCGAGCTGTACTAACTGCCATGTCTCCAGCTCATCATCCACGGCAGCTATGCTCTGATCCAGCTGCCCACTTTCCACATCTACTTCCTGGTCCCGGCAATCATCTATGGGGGTGACAAGCTGGTGAGCCTGAGCCGGAAGAAGGTGGAGATCAGCGTGGTGAAGGCAGAGCTGCTGCCCTCAGGTACTAGGCCCCGCCTGACATGGGTTGGGAGTAACAGAGGCCAAATCTTCAGACATGGGGAGACAGCTCACCAGGCCTCCTGACCCCATTACTGCCTCTGACTCTGTGTCCAAAAACAAACAAAAAATCCACTCTCAGGGATTCCCGAAGGTTTCCTGATAGAAGTAGACCAGGAAGGGCTGTGCTTAGCTCCCTGGAGACTTGCAGATGGTGAGAAGTGACCCTGAGAAGACGTGGCTGAAGGTGCATACAGAGGGGTTTGAGGATGGGAAAGGCCCCCACACATGTGGCCTGGGTACAGGGAAGCGCAGGGCAGGAAGCCACATATGCCTGTCCCATTCCTTCTCTCAGAGACAGACAAATGCCCAGATTGCCAGCCTGTTGTTGAGAGTCAGTGTTGGCCAAAGTCGGGATTGGTATCATCATAGAGGGTGGCAAAATATGATTTTATGTATCCCAGGACTGTCTAACCTTCAGGACTCACACTGTAAAAAAATCAATGTCATTGCAATATTATTTCAATTGAGATTACTTAAGGACAAAGTCTCAGAGTGGAGTTAGTATGCCTTTCTACTCTCCAGCACTTGCTAATCTCCTTTTTTTAACAGAGAGATCAGGCCTGAGGCTCAGCTATGGTCAGATAACAAACAGTATCCAGCTAAAATTTGGTAACAAAATATGTTATTTTCTACGTGGAACACATGATACTGGTTTTCCACTTACCTTAGCAATAAAGTTCCCTGCCAAGATAAATTTAATGGGAAAAGTTAGTTGATTTAAAGAAAAGCCTTAGATAGATGATAGTACAGGAGGTATGTAGAAAGGTGACCCTCAAATGGAGGTTTGATAGCCACTGAGATGGTCCTTGGTGAGCCTGAGTCCTTTTACCCAGCAGGCTGATATTCAAGGCAGTGCTGTGAGGCCTGGGCCTTCCATGGGAAGAGGGAGTAGAGAGCAGGAGAGGAGCTGGAAGAGGGGAGCGGAGAAACCCAGCCCTTGCATTACCTGGGAAACAGAGAAGGGAACCCTCCTACTCCCAGCCCCAGGAGCCCCACCTGTTTAGACCACGTGACTACTCCCCAGGCCTCAGGCGTATGGAGAGGACAGGCCCCTGTCAGTCCTCAGGTACCAGGAGCAAGCCTTCTGATCTGTGCTTTTCCCTGTCTACGACCTCCAGGAGTGACCCACCTGCAATTCCAGAGGCCCCAGGGCTTTGAGTACAAGTCAGGGCAGTGGGTGCAGATCGCTTGCCTGGCTCTGGGGACCACCGAGTACCACCCCTTCACACTGACCTCTGCGCCCCATGAGGACACGCTCAGCCTGCACATCCGGGCGGTGGGGCCCTGGACCACTCGCCTCAGGGAGATCTACTCAGCCCCGAGGGGCAATGGCTGTGCTGGATACCCGAAGGTGCCTGTCACCGGGAACCCTGCTTTTGGGCCTCTGGCACTGGCAGAGGATCTCTACCCTTCCCCATCCTGAGACTAGAAGCTCCAGCCATCCCAAAGCCAGCCTGGGAGAGGACTGGGGTGCCTCAGAGAAGACTAGGATGTTCTGTATCCTCCCTCTGCCTGTGTCTCCATTTCTGGCCTCAGAGCTGGGGCAGGGCCAGGCTCATTTCATCTCCCCCTCTCTTGACAGCTGTACCTTGATGGACCATTTGGAGAGGGCCATCAGGAGTGGCATAAATTTGAGGTGTCAGTGTTGGTGGGAGGGGGCATTGGGGTCACCCCCTTTGCCTCCATCCTCAAAGACCTGGTCTTCAAGTCATCCTTGGGCAGCCAAATGCTGTGTAAGAAGGTGAGCATCCCTCCCTCATTCATCAAATGGGGCATAGGTGGCCGAATTTTGTCCCCACATCACAGTGGTGGAGCATGACAGAAAGCTCCTGGCTCCAGGAACTGAGTCTGAAGGGGTCATTCTTACCCAGTGGTTGAGATGCCAAACTTGGAGGGACGTTGGTGGTGTAGCCAGATGGGCCTCTGCTAGGACCTGTCAGTTGGAAGCCTGGGATCAGGCTGGTGGGTCCTGCCACAGCTTTGGTGTCTGCAGGTGGTCTGGGGCTTTCCAGTCTCTCAGGTGAGGGCACCTGGGATGTAGGGAGGCTGAGCTGAGCTGGGTCCTGAGCAGCAGCCATGTGTCCCCAGATCTACTTTATCTGGGTGACACGGACCCAGCGTCAGTTTGAGTGGCTGGCTGACATCATCCGAGAGGTGGAGGAGAATGACCACCAGGACCTGGTGTCTGTGCACATCTACATCACCCAGCTGGCTGAGAAGTTCGACCTCAGGACCACCATGCTGGTATGTCAGGGCCCACCAGGCAGGGCAACTTGGTGGGCAGATGGATTGGCAGCATAAGGCAGGATGGCCAGGGCAGGTGGGTGGATGGCCAGGCTGAGCTGGCAGAAGGGACAGAGCTGGTGGCCCTGATCCTCAGCCTCCAGCTCCCTCCCCTCCCCAGTCTCTGTCTCCTGGGCTATGTGGGCTGGCTCGGGCTGAGTGCTGGCACTAATTGTCTTTGGTCTGACCTGCCCCTGGGCCCCCAGTACATCTGCGAGCGGCACTTCCAGAAGGTGCTGAACCGGAGTCTGTTCACGGGCCTGCGCTCCATCACCCACTTTGGCCGTCCCCCCTTCGAGCCCTTCTTCAACTCCCTGCAGGAGGTCCACCCACAGGTCAGTCCCACTCCCTCCCATCCTGGGACTCTGGCCTTCCCTTGCCAGGACATCCTGGCCCGGAAGCACCCTGCCGCTCTGTTCTGAGCAGAGAACTCCACCCGCTTGCCTGGCCCTAGGATGGGGTCAGGTCTTAAAGGGGGACTTCCACCCCCTCCACCTTAAGCCTCCTCCTCAAGGCCTGGATTTGAAGCCCTGGTCATTCCAGCCAGGCTCAGGAAGCAGCTTTTTCCAAGGAGAGTGAGCACCTCCAGGCTGCAGGCCCCCCTCTCTCTCCAATCTCCTGACAGGTGCGCAAGATTGGGGTGTTCAGCTGTGGCCCTCCGGGAATGACCAAGAATGTAGAGAAGGCCTGTCAGCTCGTTAACAGGCAGGACCGAGCCCACTTCATGCACCACTATGAGAATTTCTGAGCCCGTCCTCCCTGGCTGCTGCTTCCAGTACCCTGCCTTCCCTTCTGTGCACCTAACTTGCCCAACCCTATTGGCAATCTTTCCATCAGAATTCACTTTGGGCCTCAGCTGGAGGACTGCAGAGCCCCTCCCAATATTGGGAGCAATATTGGCCCAGACAATTATACAGATGAGAAAAGGCAGGAGACTATGTTCTACAGTTGCAGTGCATGATGATCATAAGACCACCTAGTTATCAACAGCATTCCTGCAGCCCTCCAGCCTTCCTGCCCTTACCAAGTGCCCAATCAGTCAGGATCTCCCAAAGAAGATAAAGACCACTCCCCACCCCAGCTCAAGCCATGGCGGGTGTGGCAAGCAAAGTGGGGAGGGGACAGTCCCTGCTTGTGACAAGTGTGGAGGTGAAGAGGTACCACAGTGCTTGTCTCCAACGGCCCCCACATCTCCACAGAATTGATGCATCGCTTTGCTATTTACTTGGCCCGATATTTGAGGGAGGGAGAGGCTAGGATACTCTGGCTGAGAATCTCCTCAAAGCCCAGTGCAGAAACCGTGATGCTTAGAACCTGGACAGCTTGACTACCTCAACTCTGTCTCTAGGTCTTTTCCCTCTGGCTCCAAAAGGAGCAGCCCTACTTCTACCCCTTCCCGCCCCCAAAGTGTCAGCAACCTTGACGAGGGCACCAGGAAACAAAGATGCCTCCCCAACCCTGATATTCCTGATGTCACTAGTGACACCCACTGCCCTGACCCCTGGGCAGGCCCCTCTCTGCATCTACTGGAGTGGTCCCTGGGCTCTGGGGCTGAAGGATTCCAGCCTCTCTGCCAGATATTCAGACCTTGCTCTCAATTCCCCTCTTCCACATGAGTTGGGTGACCAGCTATCCTAGTTTGCCCAGGACTCTCCCTGTTTTAGCACTGAAAGTCTCTTGCCCCAGGAAACCCTATCAGTCCCCGGCAGACTGGGACAGCTGGTCACCTTACGCAAGAGCCAGACTGAAACATCCCCTCCGTACTCAGCTCTTTAACTTTTCTTTTCGTTTTCCATCTGGCTCTTTCCTAAAAAGCTGAGCTGTAAAATATTTTACATCGACATATAATAAGTAATCATGTATATATTTTACCATGACCCAGGTCAAGACATAGAACATTTCAACATTTCCATCACCCCAGAAAGTTCCCTTGCACTCACTTCCACTTAGTCTCCCCCAGCTTCTAGAAGCAACCACTGACGTGATTTCTACCAAATCCAGTTTTGGTCATACTAAATGTACTCTTTAGAGACTGGTCTCTTTCACTCACCGTAATGCTTTTGTAATTCATCCACGCTTTTGTGCGTATCAGCACTTTGTTCCTATTCCATTGTAGAGAAGTACTCCAGCTTGTTTATTCTTCTGTTGATGGACGTTTGGGTTGTTTCTAATGTTGAATGATTATGAATAAAAATGCTGTGCGTTTTCTTGTACCTATGTTTTAGTGGCCATCAAGCACTCATTTTTCTTGAGTATGTATCTATGAGTGGAAATGCCGGGTCATACAGTTCTCCATCCAGTAGGACCTGTGGAGGGAGGGTTTCAGACCAAGTTTGTCTTCTCATTGGCCCCACCCTACCTCTTCAGCCAGGCCAAATGCCTCTGGTTCCCAACCTCCTATATTGAAGGTATCTCTCTGACAAGGCTGGAAGAGCACCAATCAGAAGTCAAGAGACCTGGATTCTAGCACCCAATTTATCTGTAAATAGCTATGGAGGGAAATCCCTTAACTCCTCTGGGCCTCTTCCTCATTTATTCAAATGTCTGTGATATTATTGGGAAGTCAACAATATTGACCCAGACAGTTACGCAGATGACAAAAGGCAGGAGACTATGTTCTACAGTTGCAGTACATGATGATTATGAGTCCACCTGTTTATCAACAGCATCATTCCTGCAGCCCTCCAGCCTTCCTGCCCCTACTAGGTGCACAACCAGTCAGTAATCCCAAACTCCAGCCTCTTCAGTCTCAGCCTTAGCTTTACTCCCAAAACTGACCCTCCAGTTCCTCCCTATGTCTTTCTAAAAACTGTGCAAAATATTCATTCTATCTTCATTCACCCATTCTTGCTAGACTTGAGAATGGCATTAACATGGCTGTCATGATTATCCATAACACTCTCTGCTTAGCCTGACTTCCCTGCCATGCTGAGGATCTCCCAAAGACTTTGTCATGACCAAAGACGTATCCCCAGCCAACTCTTGCCCAAACCCCAGGCAATGCCAAGTGTATGTCCAGCTGGATAGACGGACATGCTGCCATTATCTTGAGTCAGTTCAGATGGCACTCAGCCTACCTGGCCTCAGTCCTGACTCCACACACCAGTCAGGTTGTAGATGTCAGCCCTAAGCATGTATTCATGTGATCTGGCTGCTCTAACCCTGCACAGATTCCCAGAAAGCCACAGAATGAGAGGGATAAAAGTCAAGGACTTAGCCGGGCGCGGTGGCTCAAGCCTGTGATCCCAGCACTTTGGGAAGCCGAGACGGGTGGATCACGAGGTCAGGAGATCGAGACCATCCTGGCTAACACGGTGAAACCCCGTCTCTACTACAAAAATACAAAAACTAGCCAGGCAAGGTGGCTGACGCCTGTAGTCCCAGCTACTCGGGAGGCTGAGGCAGGAGAATGGCGTGAACCCGGGAGGCGGAGCTTGCAGTGAGCTGAGATCTGGCCACTGCACTCCAGCCTGGGCGACAGAGCCGAGACTCCGTCTCAAAAAAAAAAAAAAAAAAAAAAAGTCAAGGACTTGCAGAGACGTTACAAGTGTCTTCAGCCTCAACACTTGCCTGGATGCTAACCTGGTCCTATCCTTCCTGAGGCTTTGTGACCAACTCTTTGAGAAGTGGGCTAGAAGACAGGATCAGGCAGCTATTGGGTGATCCCTTGGGTTGAGAAAGCGAGGTCATTGCATAAGTATGTGTCGGGGAGGGATTAGACTGAAAAATGTGCAAACAAGGGAGGCTACAAAAATGTCCCAGAGAAAGATGGAAGATGAGTCAGAGGGAATTCATGGAAATGATCATATAAACAGTGCAAAGGAAAGCAAATCTTCCCTGCTCTGGGTTACAGAGATGTTGGTCTCAGGCTTTGGGACAAAACCCAACCCAAACCCTGCCTCCCAGGAATAGGGATGAAGATGAGAATGAAACAGGATGGACAAGGAATCAGGTGGGATTAGATGGTAATGGGATTGTGGGTGGAGAAGAGGAGGACAAGCAAGAGATTGGATGGAAGGGCTTTGGGGCCCGGGGGGAAAGGAGTAGATGAGGACAGAAGGGGCTAAAGCTGAGTTCTGTAGGAGAAGAATGAGGGCTGGATCTTTGCCTCTTTTTCCAACTTCCCAGTCCCAACTTCTGCCTCAACTGAAAGAGAAGAACATTGCTAAGGTGTGGCATAATTTCTGTCTACTAAGAATTTTTATTTTGTTTACACATGTACACACACATGCTGTATTTCAGTACACGTTATGACTGAATCATAGTTCATATACTGTCCTGACATTAACTTTTTTGCTTAGAAATAGGTCTAAATATATATATATATATATATTTTTTTTCGAAGGGAAGAGTATCCATCACCTCAAACATTCATCCTTTGTGTTACAAACAATCCAACTATACTTTTTAAGTTATCTTAAAATGTACAATTAAATTATTTTGTATTATAGTCCCTCTGCTGTGTTAATAAATACTATATCTTATTCATTCTTTCTATTTTTGTACCCATTAACTGCCCCCACTTCCCCCGACACCCTTGGCTCTGGTAACCATTGTTCTATTCTCTGTCTCCATGAGTCCAATTGTTTTGATTTTTAGATCCCACAAAGAAGTAAGAACATGCAATATTTGGCTTTCTGTGCTTGGCTTATTTCACTTAACATAACGTTCTTCAGGTCCATCCATATTGTTGTAAATGACAGGATCTCATTCTTTTTTTATGACTGAATAGCTCTCCATTTTTTCTTTATCCACTCATCTGTTTATGGACATTTAGGATGCTTCCAAATCTTGGCTATTGTGAACAGTGCTGCAATAAACATGGGAGTGCAGATATCTCTTCATTTATTAAGAATTTTTGAGTAAGAGGAGTCAATCCAGCACAGTACTTAAGAGTGAGGGCTCTTAAGTCAAACTGGGTTTGAGTCTAGCTGGGTGACCTTGAGAAAACAAAGAAAACTCTCAGGGCCTCAGTTTGCTCCTTCATAAAATGGGGATAACATGAGTACCTGCCTCACAGGGTTTGGGAAGATCTAATGATAGAATTCAATTCGACAAATATAGGTTGAGCATCTGTTATGTCCCGGGCACAGGCACAGCTTCTAGGGAATGAGAAATGTTAGTGGAAGGAAACAGACAATGAACAAGATAGAAGGAAGAGGAAGAGGAAGGGAAGAAGGAGGTCACAGGTCACAAGTGCTTTGAAGATAATAAAACTATGACATGACAGTGACTAAGGGGACCCCTTTAGATAAGATGATTAGAGAAGCCCACTAAGACGATGACAACAAAACGATGACAATTAATGCATACAGAGCTTGCTGTGTGCCCAGTGCTGTCATAAGTACTTGAAATGCGTTAACTCACTTAATCCTTTAAATAACCACAATCCCCATTTTACAGATAAGGGATACTGAAGCACGAAGAGCCTTAAACAACTTGTTCAAAGTCATCTAGAATGTAAGTGAGAAGACAGACTAGGTTTTTCTTTTTTTAGAGACAGGGTCTCGCTCTGCCACCTAGGCTGGAGTGCAGTGGTATGATCATAGCTCACTGTAACCTTGAACTCCTAAGCTCAAGTGATCCTCCTGCCTCAGTCTCCCCAGTAGCTGGGGCTACAGGCATGCACTACCATACCTAGTTAATTTTAAAGTTTTTTGTAGAGACAGGCTACTCACTATGTTGCCCAGACTAGTCTCGAACTGCTGAGCTCAAGCAAATCTTCCCACTTTGGGAGGAGAACAGATTCGAACCCAGAAAGTTTAACCAGAGATTATGCCCTTAACTACCACTTTATCCTGCCACTTAAAAGCAGGCTGCAAGTGTTCAGGTGAAGTTAATGTATGGAAAGCCCTTAATTGTGCCTGGCACCTAGTAATATTGTTACGAGTATCACCTATTAGTAAGAGAAGCTGAAGCTCCGAAGGCAGAGCTCCACAGTCTGAGGAGTTTGTGGTTTGTGGGGCTTGAGTAATGGTAAGTGACTTGTTTCTAGTCCAGATTTATACCCTATCCGATCATCCCTCCTTCTCATTTCCCCAGCTTCCCACTCACTTTCTTGTGTCCCACCAGGTTCTGGCTCTGTGAAGCCAGGAGGAGGCCTGCTCTAACCCCCAGGGACACACTCCCCAGCCACCCCGATCATGTGGAAGTCAATCCATCCTGATCTTGCAAGGCATGGAAAATTACCAAATGACCACCTCCCTGTCTTGACCCCAGGGAGCTGTAAATTTCCTGGGAAGTCTCTCCATGATTTCACAGGAATTCTTATCCTCCCTGGACAGTGACCTCGGATGAGATGTAATGTGAAGGCCCGACCTTTTCTGAGAGTGAGAGGCTGGCAGTGAGAATTTAGGAAAGGCTGTCGAAAATGCACTGGATGCTGGAATCAGGGGACCTGAGTTTTGTTTCCAGCATTACTACTCAAACCACCAAGTAACCTGAGGAAAGTCACCTGAGTTTTATGGGCCTCTATTTGTCTTACCAAGAAAATAAAAGAATTAGGCTGACCAGGTACAGTGGCTCATGTCTGTAATCCCAGCACTTTGGGAGGCCAAGGCAGGTAGATTACTTGAAGCCAGGAGTTCGAGATCAGCCTGGTCAACATGGGGAAACCCTGTCTCTACTAAAAATACAAAAATGAGCCAGGTGTGGTGGCGGGCGCCTGTGGTCCCAGCTACTCTGGTGGTAGAGGCACAAGAATCTCTTGAACCTGAGAGGTAGAGGCTGCAGTGAGCTGAGATTGCACCACTGCACTCCAGCCTGAGTGACAGAGTGAGACCCTGTCGCAAAAAAAAAAAAAAAAAAAAAAAAAGGATTAGGCTAAGACCCCTTCTAGACCTGAAACTTCACTCTTCCCTTCTGCATTCGGTGTCTCAAATGGATAGAAGAAAACCGTTTCCTTGGCCTCTCAACCAAGGTTAAATAGTCTGGGGAAGGAACTAGTATTTACAGGTTTACTTTGAGTTGGGTCCTGTAACACATTAACATAAATTGCCTCACTTAATCCTCACAATGACTCTCTGGAGAAGGTATTACTGCCTCCATTGTATAGATGTGGGACTCAGAGTACATCATCCACAGGCATTAAGCTAGTAACAGGCAAAATAAGGGTTTGAATCCTATGATATCTCAGCGTCTCCGCTCTTTGTATCCTGATACCTCTAAAGGTGTAAGCAACCAAGCATTTTCATAATATATTTTCCATTGTTAATTGTTCTGATGGTATTTATTGAACAACTGCTGTGAACACAGATCATACTAGATCCCCCAGGGTCCAGAAGAAAAGCAAGACATACTTCCTGCCCTCCAGGAGCCAAAAACCAATCCAACTCTGGGGAGAAAGTACAGTAACTTATCACACCGGCAAGCACGATGCTTGCTCAATGTTCCTCTTTCCTTCTATGCTATAAGCCCCGTAGAGGGCAGGACTTATGCATATAGTTCACTGTCATTTTCCCCCTGCCTAGTAAAGTGCCAGACAGAGAGCACATTCTCAAAGGATAGTTCAGGAATACATTACACTATGTGATAAGCAACTGATTAAATCCTAAGATGAGTGGATTCAGAAAGGGAATTCAGAAAAGCTCCTTGCAAGAGGAGGATTTTGAGCTTAACCGTGAAGGATAAAGAAGGTCCATGTACACATTCATTGCTGGGCTGGAGTACTCATCCTGCTGGTTGGACTACATTCCTCTTCCACAGCCAGATCCTAAAGATGGCATCTTTCTAAGGAAAGGGCATCTTTGGATTCCCCTTACCTTTGGATCTGCCAACACCCAGTGTGACATGGAAACAACACCTACTGTTGTTCTGGAAAACAAGAGCCTCACCTCGTCAGGATTCAGAAGAGGCTGACATCTTTGGAAGGCATAAGCTTTGGGGAATGTGCTGGAGTGGTCCCAGATGGGGAAGGAGGCATTTAGGGCTGAGTTCTCTGGTGGACAGGAAGTCCATTACCTGGAGTGATTGAAGTAGGGGGTAGGCAAAGGAATAGTAATGAAGATTTCCTCTGTATCAGACCCAAAGTCTGGTTTCCTAATAGCTCTCTCTTGTAATTCTCTTGGCAACCTGAGGAAGCCATAATTGTCTGGATGTCCAACAATCAGAGAATGATTAAGTAAACTATACAATGAAATGGAATATTATATAACCATGTGCGATGAAAACTATTAGATGAGCAATCTTGTATTCAGGAAGTTTGGCAAAATATCTCAAGAGTCTTAAAAGGTTTGTTCTACTAATTCCTTTTGTAGGAACCTGTCTTAGGAAAATAACCAGGAATCCAGACAAATATTTACTTTTATAGATGAAAACTCACCAAAATGGTAAGAGTGGGTATTTCTAGGTGATGATATGTTTGATTTTCTTTTTCTTTTTTTCCTTTTCACATTGTTCAAAAATACAAAATATTCTTAATAAGAAATAAAAAATATACATGAAAAATTTGTTTTAAGAGCTGGGTATGGTGACTCACACCTGTATAATCCCAGCACTTTGGGAGGCCGATGTGGGAGGACTACTTGGGAAGAGGAGTTTGAGACTAGCCTTGGCAACACAGTGAGACTCTCTCTTTACAAAAAATAAAATAATTTGTTAGGTGTGATGGCATGCACCTGTTGTCCCAGCTACTCAGGAGGCTGAGGTTGGAGGATAGCTTGAAACCAGGAGCTTGAGGCTGCAGTGACCTATGATCACGCCAATGCACTGCAGCCTAAGTGAAAAAGTGAGACCGTGTCTTAAATATTCCAATCCAAACAAAAGTCTTTTTGGAAAAACTATAATTACAAATATTTTAAAAGCACATAAGAATGGATAAGGGTGTCCCAGCGCAGTGGCTCACACCTGTAATCCCAGCACCTTGAAAGGCCAAGGTGGGTGGATCACTTGAGGTCAGGAGTTCGAGACCATCTTGGGCAACATGTTGAAACCCTGTCTCTACTAAAAATACAAAAATTAGCCCGGTGTGGTGGCATGCACCTGTAGTCCCAGCTATTTGGGAGGCTGAGGGGGGAGGATGGCTTGAGCCCAGGAGACGGAGGTTGCAATGAGCCAAGATCAGGCCAACTGCACTCCAGCCCGGGTGACAGAGCCACACCATGTCTCACAAAAAAAAAAAAAAAAAAAAGAGAAGAAAAAGAAGATTTATCGTTAAGTAGAAATAGTATTTCTATTTCTACTGTATACAGATAAAAGTTGTATCTGTATTTTGATTGTGACTATGAAAATGTTTACTTATATATCGTTAAGTAGAAATTGTACTTCTATTTCTACTGTATATAGATACAAATTGTATCTGTATTTTGATTGTGACTGAAAATATTTACTTATAAATTGTTAACAGTATATCTGGGGGTGAAGTAGAACTAAGAGTGACTTTTATTTTCCGTGTTACACATCTCTGAGATTTTAAAGTAACAAATATCTACTTCTTTCATAATCATGGATTAACAGTAGAGATTTTTAAGATTACGATTACACATGCACGAAGACTGGAGGCAATCGAGAAAAATCCAAAGTTGATGTGTTACAGTGATGACTGTTGTCACAATCAAACTTTTGTTGCTTTTTAATGATGATGATTGTGTCAAAACAAATTTAAAAGGTCAGCGTTTTGCCATCAAAAGGAAAAGAGAAGCCAATGAAGGAAAAGACAATGGGACAAATACTGAAAAACAAATCTCCAACTCAGTAGCATTTATTCGGAAAGAAAAAGAGAAAAATGTTTTTGCCTACCCCCAAGGAAGCATAGGAGTGACGCTTGATAATTGTGTTAATATCCTTCAGCATAATGGTCCCACTTCTAAGAATCCTATAGAAAAATTTGCACTTATATGGAAAGATTTGTGTACTAGGAAATTCATTGATTTATAATAGCAAAATACTGGAAGAAACCTAAACACCCCATAACAGGAGAATGATGAATGATGCATGATGATACATGGTGCATCCATTCAACAGATGCTATGTTATGTGCAATGGCTGTTATGTTATATACATCCACTCAATATGTTGGCATGAAAAGGAATAAATATGGTTTACATTTACTGACATGGAAATACATACGGTAATTCCTTGGTATCCGTGGGGGATTGGTTCCAGAACCCCCTAAGGATACCAAAATCTGTAGATGCCCTTATATAAAACGGTGTAGTATTTGCATATAACCTACATACATTCTTCCATATATTTTAATCATCTCTAGATTACTTGCAACACCTCATATGACACCAACACATCACTTCATTTGCGTGGATTCAACATAATACTCAGTGCGCAGCAAATCCAAGTTTTTCTTTTTGGAACTTGATGGAATTTTTTTCTGAATATTTTCAATTCTCAGTTGGTTATACCCATGGTTGCAGAACCCGCAGATATGAAGGGCCTACTGTATAACCAGGATATAATCCCATTTTTGTAAAATTAAATTAATGTGTAAGTATATGTATATATGTGTAGTGTGTTTTATATATATATATATAGAAAGAGAGAGAGAGAGTATGTATTGTTTGGACGAACGGAGGCAGGATGGTGCACTTCCGGGTTCTTCTTCACCACCAACTCTTCCCGTGTGTGCGAGAATGCAGCTGACGCCCGGGAAGGTGCAGATTAATCAGGCATGCACCAGGTGATGTCAATCCGAGGAGAGCAAGATTTACCTGGTGGCACCTGCGGAGCGCCCCCCCTCCCCCGACATGCCCGTGCCCCACCTATTGCCCTTCCACTCCTAGAAAAGTCGCTCCCAGCAGATGTGCCGGGGGCGGGCTTTCTCAGCCCCCCACTTTTGTTGGGACTGTATTAGAAACTCCGCCCTCCCCCAGCTCCGGTCCCTGAAGCTAGATGACCAAAGAATAAATTTGCAGTTTTGCTTTTAGCCTTGCCTACTCGCTGGTTCTTTTGTGCCCACTCTGGTGGTCTTAGAAAAACAAATCAGTTGGTGCCGAAGACCCGGGAGGAGACCCCTCCTCAGGCCTCTAGGGATTGAGGAACCTCCTCCTGCTTCCACACCGCAGACGGACCAGGAGCTGAGACCCGCTTCCCTCACTCTCACGGCCTCTCTGGGGTAAGTGCCCTTGTCTCCTCTTTACCTCCCTCGGCCAAAATCCTGCGCAGGTCCGAGATCCATTTTGAGCCACCAAGTGGCTCGGGAGACCCCGTTCAGGACCGAGACGTCCGCCTGAAGGTAATCTCCACTTTGGCTCCATGAGCCTCCAGTCTGTCTCTGCTGGTTCCAAAGGATGCTTTGAGGCCAGGCAGAGATCCACTTTCATTTCCATTGTGTCCATTGTGTAAGTAAAGAGGAAACAAGTGGGAAACCCCCAGTCCAAATTTCCAAAGAGCACCCCCTTAGGGTGCCTCCTAGCCAATTTAAAAACCTTACAGCTCGAACAAGACCTTAGGAGGAAGCAGTTAATTTTCCTTTCCACTGTGGCGTGATCGACCTCAGCAATTTCTGCCAGCGGCTAGGCAAGTGGTCCGAAATTAATTACGTACAAGGCTTTTGGGCCTTAAGCTCTCGTCCCTATACTCCTCCTTCTCTTCTTCTCCTCCCCCCATCCAGACTCCTCCTTCCTCCTCATCTACTAGTAATCCACTCGGTCCCATGCCTCCTTCGGGGCCCCCAACTGGCTGTCTTGAGTCCCCTATCTCTGCCCACACCCTCCTACAGTGTTAGCACCTTTGCGAGAGGTGGCTGGGGCGGAGGGGGTAGTCAGAGTACATGTCCCTTTTTCATTGGCTGATCTTTCCAAAACTGAGAAGCGTTTAGGTGATTTCTCAGCTAATCCTACCATATACATAAAGGAATTTAGACACCTTTGTCAGGCCTATGACTTAACTTGGCATGACCTCCAGGTTATCCTAATCTCTACCCTAAACTGACTGAGGTTCTAACCCAATATACCCGGTTAGATCCGGCCTCCCCCACAGGGACCACCATTTTGGCATCTTATTTCATTTCTCAATCAGCTCCTGACATTCGTAAAAAAAAACTTTGAAAGGTAGAGGATGGTCCTCAGACACCAATACAAGACCTAGTTAAATTAGCCTTTAAGGTCTATAACTCCAGAGAGGAGACGGCAAGCTCGCCTTGAACAGAAGGTTCAGCTCCTAGCAGCGGCTTTACAGCCCAGTAGTAACCCCAGGCCAGAGAGCACACACCCCACAGACTCCAAGGCTGCAAAAAGAGCCTGCTATATAAGTGCGGCAAGGCAGGACACTATGCCAACAGGTGTCCGCAGGGTCCCCGAGCCCCAGCGCAGCCTTGCTATAAATGCAAGGCATCAGGACATTAGGCCAGTGAATGTCCTAACCTTCGTCCACCAGCAACCCCCTGCCCTGCTTGCCAGCAGGGAGGACACTGGAGGTCTGATTGCCCCACCCTGAGAACAGGTGCTGCGTCTCCACGTGACCCCCTTTCCCAGGATCCTGGGAGCTCCTTCCAGCTCCTACATCTGGACGACGACAACTGAAGGTGCCGAGACTCGGGGACCCCCATCACCCTCGCCGAGCCACGGGTAACTCTCCTGGTAGCGGGTAAGACAATTTTTTAATCGACAGTGAGGCTACCTATTCTGTTTTGCCGTCCTTCTCTGGACCTAGCCTTCCATCCAATATCTCTGTAGTAGGAGTAAGTGGAAAGCCATCCACTCCACGAAAAACTCCACTCCTTAATTGCTGCCTGGCCAACAACTACTTTGCGCAGTCCTTCCTCATTCCCAGCTAAAAAGGGCCCCTACCGAAAGCAATCAGTGGAAATCAGTTTGGCTTTCCCCCACTCGCCTCAAACTTACTAAATTTTCTTAACTATCTCATACTCCCCAACCTTGCCAGGACCATCCTTCTGGGTTTTGCCTATATTCCAACAAATGCTTCCATTCCTCATTCCTATACTAATACTGTGCCTTATTTTATTCTTCATCCATACGTCCAAATACCAACCATGGGCCCCGACCTTAATTGACGCCCCTTAACAGCAGGAAGTAGCCAGACAGACCACGGTGCCCCTTTATCACTATTATCAATAAAAGGTTGGACTATTTGGACGAACGGAGGCAGGATGGTGCACTTCCGGGTTCTTCTTCACCACTAACTCTTCCCGTGTGTGCGAGAATGCAGCTGACGCCCGGGAAGGTGCAGATTAATCAGGCATGCACCAGGTGATGTCAATCCGAGGAGACCAAGATTTACCTGGTGGCACCTGCGGAGCGCCCCCCCTCCCCCGACATGCCCGTGCCCCGCCTATTGCCCTTCCACTCCTAGAAAAGTCGCTCCCAGCAGATGCGCCGGGGGCGGGCTTTCTCAGCCCCCACTCTTGTTGGGACTGTATTAGAAACTCCGCCCTCCCCCAGCTCCGGTCCCTGAAGCTAGATGACCAAAGAATAAATTTGCAGTTTTGCTTTTAGCCTTGCCTACTCGCTGGTTCTTTTGTGCCCCCTCTGGTGGTCTTAGAAAAACAAATCATGTATGTGTGGGTATAGTGTTTGGGGTATGTCTGCAAGGATATACTCTAAATTGTTAGCAATGGAGTCCTCTAGGAAAATGGGGTTTGGGGTAAGGTAGGGACTTTTTATTTTTCCCTGAGTTAAAACCTCATTATAGAAGACAGCAAATAATTAGCAATGCCAAGAATACCACCATAGAAAATCTAAATAGAGCCAAATTAAACAGAGTTGATCATAATGCAAAAAGAAAAATCCCTGACGGGTATAGCAGCTAAACAAAGAGAATACAAGATACAAGGGCAACAGGGTGACCAAGAATATCATGAAGAAAATACAGTGTCATTGTGGTTGAGGGAATGGCTTTTGGAGCAACCAGCCTGGTGCTCAAATCCTGACATGTCAATTATATTTATTTGGGTTCCATTACTACTATGAGCCTCAATTTCCTGCCGAATGTGAGGGTAAAATGAGATGTTTGTAAAGCGAATGTGAGGGTAAAATGAGATAATGTTTGTAAAGCGAATGTGAGGGTAAAATGAGATAATGTTTGTGAAGCGAATGTGAGGGTAAAAGGAGATAATGTTTGTAAAGCGAATGTGAGGGTAAAATGAGATAATGTTTGTAAAGTTCAGATAGCAATATGATCCTCCACATTTCTCTACATATCTATTTCCCAACTCTGAATTCAGAGATGAGATCAAATAAGATAATACAAGTGTGGGTGTAGTATTTGTGAGTGGTTACAGGGGGCTAAGAAAGATATTTTAAGAGGCTAGAATAAGATGTCTTTGGACACTATTTTTCAAGCCTTAGAAAAGAGAACAGTTTGGCCGGGCGTGGTGCTTCATGCCTGTAATCCTTGCACTTTGGGAGGCTGAGGTGGGCAGATTGCCTGATCTCAGGAGTTCGAGACCAGTCTGGGCAACACTGTGAAACCCAGTCTCTGCTAAAATACAAAAAATTAGCCAGGCGTGGTGGTGCGCACCTGTAGTCCCAGTTATTCGGGAGGCTGAGGAAGGAAAATTGCTTGAACCTGGGAGGCAGAGGTTACAGTGAGTCAAAATCATGCCACTGCACTCCAGTCTGGGTGACAGAACGAGGCTCCATCTCCAAAGAAGAAAGAAAAGAGAACAGTCTGAAAGCAAAGCCGCACTTCCTAAAGGAAAATAAATTAGCAACATAATAAACCCAAGTTTATTTTTCCCCTTTGGAAGAATATTTGAAGAAACGGAAGGCTTGAGAGAATTATCTACACAAGTCCTCAGGTGCAGAGCTAATCATTACGAACTGTGGGGACATGCACACGGAGAAGCAATTGGAAAGACTGGCTGAGACATGTCAAGTGGCATGAGGTCTGATTAAACAGTGTTATCAGATATGATACAGTAAGAACTACCTAGGAGGTAAACAGCGAGGTTCAGCAGCTTTTAGACAGGGATATAATACCACAGGGTGAGTAAGGTTGGAGGAGAAAACACTCACATCTACATTTCCTTAAAACAAAGCCAAAAGATAACCTACTTATTAATAGCTATCAATAGTAGGAATGATAAAAAATAGTGTATTAAAACTTCGTGGTGGTGGTTGTTGTTGTTGTTGTTGAGACAGAGTCTAGCTCTGTTGCCCAGGCCGGAGTGCAGTGGCGTGATCTTGATCGCGGCTCACTGCAACCTCTGCCTCCTGGGTTCAAGGGATTCTCCTGCCTCAGCCTCCCAAGTAACTGGGATTACAGGTGTGTACCACCACACCCGGCTAATTTTTGTATTTTTAGTAGAAACGGGGTTTCACCATATTGGCCAGGCTGGTCTTAAGCTCCTGACCTCAAGTGATCCTCCCACCTTGGCCTCCCAAAGTGCTGGGATTACAAGTGTGAGCTACCGCACCCAGCCAAAAAATAGTCTGTTGAAGTTTCTTAAGGTAAAACCAGTTTAAAAACTAGAAAGATCAAGTAATGTTTCCTTCTGACCTAATTTAAAAGGACCCAGGAAACAAAGTCCTCTACAGAAATTGCAGGGGGTGATAAAGAGGGAAAGAAAGCAAATGAAGGAAGTAATAAAGGTACATCCAAGGCAGGATGGACGTGCAGGCATCATAGTCACAGCCATAAACCAGATGAACTCCTCAGAAAAGTGGAAGGCTCGTAATCTTGATTCAGAAACAAAACTCAATGACTCAGTCCACAAAACATGGCTAAAACCAAAAATACAGGCACACAACCTAAAAGCACGTGCCAAGGACTGCCCTCCTGCGGGCAGTTAGTCTGCTGACCACCAGATCAAGTAGATGGTTAGTTGAAAGACTGAGCACTAGTGAAAGGAAGCAGCTGGCTTCTCGGAAGCAGTGTTTTCGGAATCTGTTTTACCGTCCTCCCACGGTCCTCGAGGCCTCATAACAAACCTGCGCGGTCTATGGTATCGCAGATCGCCCTGCCCAGGCTGCCCAGGGGTCTGCTACGGTTGTGGGGGTGAGTGGGTGCTTCCCTCCCTTCCACTGCTCCTAGGAAATGGCTGCAGTCAAGGGCTTTCTGGAAATGAAAAGGTTGCAGCTGAGCCTGAAAGCCACAGTGAAGTGTGACATTCTTATTAATTTTTCTTAACTTACAAAAATGATACATGAGCATGCTTTTTAAAAAATTTTCAAATTATAGAGGAATTCATACAGTAAAAAATGAAAGTCCTCCTGTCCCCAACCACCCCGCTGGGCAAACAACACAAAACCCCAAAGTCTTTTCCTCCAGAGCTGACTGCTATTACTGGTTTGAGGTCCATCAGCCTGGACATTGTTTTCTGCACATATTCAAACATATGTATGTAGGAAGTAGGCGGGATCTGGGGCAAATCATTTAATCCTTCTGTATGTCAGTTTTCTCAGCCTTAAAATGGGGGCAATGATATTACTCTCACAGGGTCATTGTGAGGGTTATATGAGTTAAGATATTTGGTATTCTCAGAATAGTGTCTGGCCTATAGTGGGCACCCAGTTCAGCTGTTGTGATTCATTCCTTATTCTTGGTCACAGAAGCTTAGCATTCTATTGTAGAGATGATAGCAATTCTGAGAGGTTTCACCAACTCCTACCTGGATACTCAAGAACATACACAAGGCCGGGTGTGGTGGCTCACACCTGCAATCCCAGCTACTTGGGAGGCTGAGGCAGGAGGATTGCTTGAACCTGGGAGGAGGAGGTTGCAGTGAGCCGAGATTGCACCACTGCACTCCAGCCTGGGCAACAGAGCAAGACTCCACTCTGTCTCAAAAAAAAAAACACACACACACACACACACTATTAGCTCTCCTAAAATTAATGGGTTGAGGACCCTGGCCCAGAACTCAGAACTCTGCCTCTGGTCCAGTATTGTTTTCACCACACCACAGGGTCCCCCACAATTCCCCCTTAAAAGCCGAAACTGTCTGGATGGAGCAACGGGTCCTACTCCTTGTCCCTCAGTGAGGTCCAGCTCAGTTGTCTTATTTGGACCCCAGGCTGTCTCTGGTGGGTTTCTAGGGTGGGGGACTCTAGGCCAGGTGAGCCCTCCTCTTGCTGTAGTCTCTGGACGTGCCCCTCCTGGTCCTTGAGGTTTAACTTCCCCTTCCACACGGTGAGTCGCTGCGTGTTGAGACTGCCGGCCTGAGGATTCCCAGCTGCTCTGGGTTTAGCTCAGGCTAATGGGCAGGATGGAAATGGCTGGGAGCTGGGAGTGAGGTCTGGTTGCTTATCGGGCTACAGACATTTTCAGAGCTACTTTTACATGCCAGGCACTGTGCCAGCCAGTTAGGGACACCTCCATAATGTAGGTGTGAGACTTGGTCATGGCTTCTAGGGGTCCCCGTCCATGTGGACAAAGCGCCCAGGGCTCCTGGGTCCAGCGGCTCTTCGTGGTGGGGGAGGGCATTGGGGGAGCAGAGCAGGCCGGTAAGAGGCAGCTCCTACGTCTGACACCTGGTTCCGCTCCTCCTCCCTGCCTGGCCTCCGGGTCTGCTGCCATCTCTCTTTCCCTGGCAGGTTTGTGGAATTGCTGACAATGCTGGGTCAAGGCCAGGCTGAGGCCTTCTCTGCCACCCTGGGAACTCCTCACATACCTTCTAGCACCTTTGCAGACTCAGGGCTCAGAGCTGGAAAAGTCTTGAGGGTCATTCATCCTACTCATTTAACAGGTCAAGAGAGAAAATTTGGTGAGACAAGGGCAGGGGCACAAGCACTTAATAAGCATAATCAGAGTGCCATTCACCAGGGGAAGAACATCAAGCTTCTTTATTCTGTCCCTACGACAAGCCTGAGGCGTCTTTTATTTTTCCCACTTAAAGGATGAGGAACATGAAGCTTGAAGGAGTCAAGTGCGTTGCTCAAGGTCATCAGGAAGCAGAGTAGCCTAACGTGTACTCACCTATTTCTTACTACTGGGAGCCTGAGACATCTACACAACCCACTCGTCTCTTCCTTTATTTACAGGTGCCTCTTCCAAATGCAGGTGAGCTGTCCCTCCAGTCAGCCACAGACCCATGGCCAGATATGGACTAGATGACAGAAACTTCCCCAGCCAGCCACCTTGGCAATGTCTGTCTTCCCTTCAGAAGGATCGTTCCTTCTGGAAACCCATTCCGGAGGAAGGCAGCATGGCAGGAGCAAGGGCCTTCCTCAGGTCCTAGTTTTGTTGGGCATTCAGCAAGGTGTGGGGGTTTAGTGTGTGGTACAGGGGAAGGCAAGTTGGGGTTGGCCCAGGAGAGCTCTGGCTGGAGCCTGTCTGTCCCTGTGCTATGCTGAAAGCCCAGCTGCTCCCCAGAACCAGCAGCCCCAGCCCCCAAAGGCCAGAGCTCAGTCACTTTCTTCCGTCTGCCCTGGATGACTAATTCCTTGCCTCCCAGCGTTTTCCGCGTTCATTTCCTCACAGATCATGTATTGGACTCCTTCTGCTTACTGATAACAGTTTCTCCAGAAGTTCCTGAGAGCCATCAAACCTTAATAGTCAGCGCTGGCAGCGCTATCCCATCTCACATGATGGGTGGCAAGAGATATGATTCCCTTTGGTATTCCTGAAAGCAGATAGTGCAAATATGCAAGAGCACTCACAAATCTACACAGTATTGTTAAGCTATATAAGCATAGCGTCAAATACAGATATGTGCCCACAGAATGAAATAGCAATGTGACGGATGCTTTCAAATCACTCAGAAGGCAAAGTTCCTTAAGGGTTCTACGAACTGCCAAGTCTCTTGGGGTCTTAAGATCTGCGTATTAACACCTGCTATGGGTTGAGTTTGTCCCCACCAAAACTCATGTTGAAATTTGGTCCCCAATGTGGCAGGGTTGGGAGCAGGGGCCTAATGGGAGGTGTTTGGGTCATAAGGACAGATTCCTCCCAAATGGCTTGGTGCCATTCTCAAGGTAATGAGTTCTCACTCTGGCAAGACTGGATTAATTCTCTCAGGAATGGATTAGATCCACAAGAGTGGGTTGTTACAAAGCCAGGATGTCCCTTGAGTATGGCCTCTTCACATGTGTCTGCTTCCCCTTTGACTCTTTCTGCAATGTTATAGTATAGCACAAAAGCCCTTACCAGAAGCCAGGCCATGCCCTTAAACTTTCCAGCCCTCAAAACTGTGAGCTAAATAAAGCCCTTTATTTGTAAATCACTCAGTCCCACATATTCTGCTATAGTAACACAAAATGGACTAAGCCAGTACCCAATCCAAGGCATTTTATGTCACATGGATTTGCACCTACTTGAAGAGGTCAGAACCAATAAGGAACATTCTACACACAACACCCTTACTTCTTCCTGGTGGCTTGTTAAAGTTTGGTGAATGGGCCGGGCGCAGTGGCTCTTGCCTGTAATAGTAGCACTTTGGGAGGGCGAGGCAAGAGGATTGCTTGAGCTCAAGTGACCAGCCAGGGCAACATAGTGAAACCCGTTCTCTACTAAAATATAAAAAGTTAGCCAGGCGTGGTGGTGTGTTCCTGTAATCTCAGCTACTCAGGAGGCTGAGACAGGAGAATCGCTTGGATCCGGGATGTGGAGGTTGCAGTGAGCCGAGATCGCGCCACTGCACTCCAGCCTGGGTGACAGGATAATATCCTGTCTCCAAAAAAAAAAAAAAAAAAAAAGTTTGGTGAATGACCTTTCTTTAGAGTTGCAGGAACTCCTGCCCTGAACTTCTCAGTGAAACAGATCTCAATTGGTCTTATGCTCCTCCCTCTCACCCATTTTTTCTTTTGCTGTTTCATTGCTGACAGCATTCAACAGCAATACGCCCCATCTTTGTGTATCGTAAGAAACACTGATTCTAGGTTATTACAAGCAGAAATATTTTTATCCTGAATAACACTGTTACTGGGCCAAAAGATAGATCAGCAGTTCAAGACTTTAGTTTCCTGAAATTGCCAGGTCAGGCACAAGGGAAAGGGGCTCCTGGATATTGACTAACTTGGGTAGGCCTAGCCAGGAGAAAGCAACATGTGTTCTGTACTTTCTGGGAAGATCCCTGAAGCCATCACGGAGGCTCCCCAACTTCCAAGTCACCCATCTGTTGCTGTGGCAGTGGGAATGGATTACTTAAGGTGAGGGCATTTTGCTTTCTGTAGGTGAGCAAGTTTCATGGGTTCTCTGCTTTGCCTCCCTCTGGCTTCCTCCTCCAGTGCCTTCTCCTTATGTGCCACAGGGGATCAGGGATTCTCACCCTCCTGAGGCCCAGTGGGGAAGAGTGAACATGGCAGCCTCAAGATTAGCTGAAGCTGCCATTTGCCCAGCCTCTTCCATCCCAGCCATGTCAGTGAGGCCAGGTCTGGTGTAACTATTGCAGAATGCCTGTAGTAGGGAACTCTGGCAGTGTATTGGTCTGAGGTGGGATTTTTCCTCCCCATAGTGCCCTGAGCAATGGAAGTGGTAAGGGGTGAGGGAGCCATGCTGCTGAATTCTGGTTGGCATTGCCCCCTTGTGTAAAATGGGGAGTTGGGGTGGGGCAGCCTCTGCTTGGATTTGGTTGTAAGATAAACCTGGAGGAGAAAAAAAAGTTTGGTGAACGGTACCCAGTGTCCCCTGGAATTGAGGTGGAGGGGCAGGGCTAGGGAAGGCTTCCAGTAGGAGTTCATTGATTTGGGCTCACTGCTCCACAGTGGCTGGGTCACAGCTCCCTATGAATTCTGTGCCAGTCCTTTACAGGAGCTGTTTGGTGTCACGTCCTGGCAGTAGTCCCGGAGCTAAAAGGGACCACCAATTTTACTAATAAGGAAACTGGGGCCTGGAAAGTTGGCAAAATCTGTCCAAGTTTATAGGTCTAGGCCTCTGCTTTCCCAAGGGTGACCTGAAGCTATAGAGCCAGTGGCTTCACGGCCTCATCCTCAGCAGCCCCTGTGAGCTACCCAAGACCCCAGAGTCCTCCCACATCACACAAGGCCTGGGGCACCCCCAGAGATTTTCTTAGACAGTCTTCATGTCAATACTGTGTTTTCTTGTCTAACCAGGTCACCTTAAAAATGTGTGTACCCTTAACCCCAGCTATTTTCATTCTAAAATACAACTTCAAGAAATAACGTATTAATAACTTCAGGAAATAAGTCAGGAGCACAAAAATATGCAACAAGGGTAGTCATTGCAACTTTATTATTAGAGCCAAACTCTGCAAAGTATCCAAACACTCAAAATACTGCGATTTGCTTTATAAATGATAGTCTATCCATACAATGGGACGTGGTGATTTAAAATAATGATGTGTATAATTATTGACATAGAAAAGGGTTAAGCCATTTATTTAACGAAAACAAGCATATTTGTAAAACAGTATCTAGAAGACAAAGGACCCAGTTTCTTCAACGTAACAGTGGCATGTAAACCAAAATGTAGGAGGAACTATAATAAAGAGGCTTAAGAAAGAACAAAAAATAAAAGAACAGGCTTAATATATCAACCACATGCAATATGTTTAAATCCTGATTCCAGAAAAGCAAGTGTAAAAAAGTAAAGTTTTGGCTGGGCATGGTGGCTCATGCCTGTAATCTCAGTGCTTTGGGAAACCGAGGCAGGAAGATTGCTTGAGGCCAGGAGTTCAAGAACACGCTGGGCCACAAAGTGAGACCTTTTTAAATTTTTTTCTCTACAAAAAGTAGCCAGGCATGGTGGCGCATGCCTGTAATCCCAGCTACTCCAGAGGCTGAGACAGGAGGATCACTTAAGCCCAGGAGTTTGATATTGCAGTGAGCTCTGATCATGACCCTGTCTTTGGGGGGGGGGGGAAAGTAATTTTTTCTGTTTTTTCAGATTAGGGAAAATATGGCATGGGTTGATTGGGTATTAGCTATTATGAAATTATTAGTTTTATCTGGTATAGTAATGGGAATTATTTAATAATTGTGATTTTTTTTAAGTCCTTATCTGTTACAAGTGAAATGAAAAAAGTAAAGTATACTCCCTTAATGTTTACAAATGCATGTACATGTTTTATATGTATAGATTCATGGAAAGGGGCTGCAGAAAGCCCAGGAATTCGTTCCTACCACCACCACAACCCACTAAGCGCTCAATCAACATTGATTGTCTCAGTGAATCAGTCCCGGAACCAAGCATGTGAATTCCCCACAAGCTCCGTGACCTTAGAAGCTCCAGCAGCCTCTATGTGCTTTGCCACCAGTGCCTGGCACTTGATTCAGGCTTTCAGCCAACACTGAGGACCCCACCCAGTCAGCAACACCACTGCTAGTGAGTGAAGAGGTGTCAGGGCAGAGAGCTGGGAAGGACCCTTCAGGCAACCTGGAGGGTAGAAAGCAGCAGACTGCTCCACGGACCCTAAACGAGAAAGGGGACGTGTTGGCTCCAGCAATTCCCTCTTGCAGCCCACCTCTGGCTACCGCAGATGCTGGTGTGAAGTCGCCTCTGCACTCAGTCACTGGTTCTCTGACATCTTCCCCACCCAGTCTCCCTTGTGTAGCACAGTCCCGCCTCTTCCCTCCTGGCTCCTATTGTGTGTGCAGGAGGCCTGCTGGGGAGTTGGTAGAGCCAGAGATTAGGAGAAAGGGAGGCAAGTAGGATTTATGGGATATTTGCCTTTCCTAAGAACTGTCCTCTGCTCATGATGTCAACCTAGGTTCCAGGTACGGAGGCCAAATAACAGGGAAGGAACGCTGACTATTAGCAGCCAGCTGGGACAGAGGCTGGGTGTGGCTACAGGCGGTGGGGCCTGGTCAGGGTCATCTCTGGGTGGCCTCCTCCACACACTGACTTCTACCTAGGGCTCAGGGAGGAGGAGGATGAAGGGGCAGCAGTGAAATGGCTTCACAAGGAGTGCATAGTCTGCAGGAAGTGCCTCCAAGACACCAGCAGACAGTCTCTGGTAGAGCCTCTGCCCCTCATTCCCAGCTTCCTTCTCCTCTTAAAGCCCTGGCTGAAGCAGACACAGAGCTCCTTCCCTGGGCACCTGAAACTGGGCACAGGGCATGAGGATGTTCCCACCGAGATTGCTGAGTGCATCTTCTCATGAGTAGGAGCTGCTTGGTGGGGGTGGTGTCATGGGGGCATCCTTTGTCCCCTAGGACTGGACCCCTCAGGCCTATGAGAGGCAGCATGTTGTAAAAGATTTGATGCCAGGATTCCTGGGTTCTGTGTAATTCTGGGCCATTGACTAACCCACTGTGTGATCTGCCAAGTCACTTCCACAATCTGAGCCTCAATTTCCACGCTTGTTAGCCAAAGGGTTGTGTTAAGACAACCTTAAGGTCTCCTCTGGCATTTATATCTTCTTTATCTACAAAATGATTGTGTATGTGCCTTGTTGTGAGGATTAGAGATAATTCATGTCAATGATATCATATTTGGTACAGAAAATATGTCACCTTCAAAAATCCTGGGATCCTTTCCTCTGGGAAATGGGTAACGTAAGTCCATTGCCTGCTAAACAGGACCATAAACAGCAGCATGAGTCAGATGCCACTAACATTTATTACTCAAAGTAATCTGACAGATTCGGACACAAGATCATGGCTTTCCCAGGTTACAAGAAAATCAGAACCTCTTCAAACTCACCCTCCACCCACAGTCGAAGTAAGGGATTAAAGGCTACAGCTCAAGCTATGGCATGGCTACTATCTCCTCATTCTTGATGAATAATCTCCAAGTCACAAGTGGGCATGATGTGATTTGGATCCAAATCTTACCAGAAAAAAAAAAAACGCACCATTAACATAAGACAAGTTCATAGAAATCATTCCAACAGAAATATACCAAGAGCCTTTACTGGCAATGAGAAGGGAAAGATTTTCTGTTTGTAATAACCAGAAAGAAATGGAATTGTCTTAATAATCATCAGTTGAGTATGAGCCTAGTAGGGGATGCTAATCTTCTGGGGTGGGGAAGTCTTGTGAGCTAACCAAACCCTCCTGGTCTCTGGTGAGGTCAACAGGTAGCAGTTTCCTGGTTGCCTAGTAACAAGGGACCGTGCTTGGGGTGGGGTGGGGTGAGGTATGTTGGGGAGGGGGACCTTCACTTGGCAAGTGAAATAACACAATTCTCAGGAGTTGAAAAAGAGGCAATCTTCAAACAGTGCTGAGAAGTCCTCTTACTTTTTCCACATTAGGGGAATGCAAGCTGGTTTAACCTCACATGACACTTCCTTTTTCGTTTGTTTTTTTCATTTGATTGGTTTGAAAATTATCCTGGATCCAGGAAGGTGATGCCTTTTCTTATTCTCCTTTTATCATCAAATCAAACAGCCAATGTGTCTCTAGAGACATTGCATTCTAAACTGAAAGTGCTGACAAGCCTTCATCCCAGACCCTAAGTGGCAGGTTTTCATGAAAATCAGCTTCTGGGCCAGTTAAGTCTTCATGAAGTTATCTTTTCATAACTCAGCCCTCATTCCCCTCCGGGTCAGTAGCAGTGGAACCAGGAAACCCACGGGCCAGATTTCCTAACTCAATGAAGGCACTCCAGGAAGAAGGGAGTTCCCGGCACCTGCCTGCCAAACTGCTCTGCTTGCTGGACTTTGCTCAGCATGAACAGGCCATTCTGGCTACAAGTTCCCCCAAACCATCCCAGATTGTATCTTTAAGGCACACCAATTCCTCTGCGTAAGGACTTCCGTTCACAATGAGTTATATTAATTATTCTTAACATTCAAAAGAGAAAGTTCTGCATGAAAGCCCACCCCTGTCCAGCCATTGTGCCCTGAGATCCCGATACTGTGGGGATGAGGGCAGAGCCAATTAACATCAGGGATTCTGGTCATTGGGATCACACTTGAGCATGATTTTCAACCCCAATCCCTTTTTAAATGTTTCAAAGGCCTCCAGAGCTTTCTCCAGAGGAAATCTATGGGTGACGAGGGGTTTTATGTTCACAGACTTGGACGCAAGCATCGAAATCGCCACCGGCCACCTGTAAAAGAGCACGAGCATTATATTCAACCTTCAAGAGGAAAGAGCCAGGTGCCCCAAACTACCAAGCACTACATCAGCTTGGCCATATAATTAGCACTGCGGTTTGGCAAAGCCAATTTTACAGGCCAGCAACTGAGGAAAGGACCTTATGGCTTACGATTCAGGGGTACAGAGCCCATTTCCAATGCCCCCACCCCTCGCCCACCCCCTCACTCTGCCATGTCTGCCATGGAGCCTAGAATTCCTGTGGCACAAAGGAACAAGGCACATGGTGGAAGCCACTGGGAAAAGGCAGAGAAGCCATGGGGAGGCAGCCCAGGACAATCCAGTCACACCCACTAACAGCTCAGCTTACTGGAAAGCTGGTGCCCTGATGAGGGCATGGAGTTGCAGCCTCTAAAGCTAGGAGTAAGGGACACTGCTGGGGAGTGGGGTCCCAGCCAGAAGGCCCCAGGCGGGGAGGGGGTGGAGCTGCAGAACACTGGTGGGGCAAACTAAGACCCTTTTGCTCCCCAGGGTGGGCCCTAGGGCTCAGGAACGGGAGCCACAGGACTTGATTTCTTCCTTCTGTCCTTTCTCTCCTTCTTCCCTTTAAAGGGAGAAAATGGAGATCTGGCAACTTAAGAAAAGGGGGGGAAAAAGGGGCCTGGCGGGGATAAACAGCAGACACCCAGTAAGAGCATGCTTCAGAATCCCCTCCCTCCTTCCCTCCATTCATTCTTCTGTCCTTCCCATTCTTTAACTGGGAATGAGTGTTCTCTCTTTGGATCTCTGTTATATCACACGGCTATCAGTGCGGCCAGGGAGTGCCCCCAATGAACACACAGGCAGAGACTCATGGGCCCAGAGGCTGAGTGGGGCCTGCCCTGGTCTTGCTGGAAGCTGGGCATCCCGGCTCACCCACAGCATACTCACGTGTTGCAGTATCGAAACACACCCTTGATATCCACCTCCCGGAGGGCTGCATGCAGTAGGGGTATGGTGGTCATCTCAGAGCCCAGCCCCACAAGCACCAGGGTCCCACCAGAGCGAGTGGCCTGTAAAAGGAGGTAAAAACAAGAAAGCTCAGAAGGTAAGAAATACTGACTTCCCACTTACAATAACATAGTATCATCACACAAGTATCTTCTGGTTGCATCAGCTGAGCATCTCAAAATTCCAGAGAATGTGATTCTTGTACAGTGCTGAACTGCTCAACCTGCCAACCAAACTTAACAGAATGGCAGAGTAAACACTGTTTCCTTTAAACCTTCTGAAAAAATACACTTAACCCATGGAGAACCAGGCACAGTGGGAACGTCTTCCAAAGCTTTACAGATTCGGGACCCAATATTGGCTTCAGCCAGCTCCACAGTCTAAGCACCTGTTCCTCCCGCAGAGCGCCCTCCACAGGCAGTGTTTTCATCAGAGCTGGAAGGAACCGCCGGCCCTCTAAGCTCACCGGTGCTGAGAAAACTATAAACATGAGACAGATGAGTCACTTATATTCTGTGGTTAAAAAAGTCTTTATAGGTGCGTGCAGGCTGGCGGTTAGAAATCGTTTTGTTCCGGAGATGTTTACCTCAACAGTATGAGCCATAATGGGTTGTGTCTTCCTTGAATGTTTATCTGCCTTATCAGCTGCCCACTTGGAGTGGGCAATTTCACAGGTGGCTGCGAAATTTCTCCTGAAAATTTCCCCAGAGCTCCCTGTGAGTGCTGTGCTTGTTCCAGAGCTTTCTGGGGATCACTGTGCTCAGTGTGGTGAGAGACAGAACAATGGACAATTCAGTCACGCTGGATGTTCATTATAGTCAGCAGCAAGCATTTATTGAGACCATTCTAGGTGCTAAATAGTGGAACTAGAGAAAGGCACACGCCACAGCCTCCACTTCTGAGATGAAGGATACACCATGGAGAGAGGCCTGCGGTGCCATGACCAAGAGGTGAACTCAGGGTGTGAGTGGTGTGGGAGTGACTCCCGGGGCTGCCGCTTCAGAGCTGTGGCACCCTGGACGTACCCTCTCAGCCCATTGTCTAGGGAAACTACCTCCTAATCAGCACTTCCTCTCTACCTGGTGATGAGGAGGAACACCAACTGGCCATCCCAAGCTGCCAAGATGCCAGCAGTTTGCTGACCCCAGGTCAAGGAATGCTGGAACCACCTGGACACTGTCCTGTAGGTATGGCATCTGCATCAAGGACATGACATCAAGTCTACCCCAAGGCATCTGCCGCGTCTCGTCACAAACACTATCCAGTCAGAACCTGGCAGGACCGCGATGCTCAGATATGTCCATATTTGGTGCAGCTGCCTAGCCTGCTCATTGGCGGGGTGGCCTATAGGATTCTACAGCACCTGTCATGCATGACAGTCCCACTCCCTACGTCAAGAGAGACACTGCTGCAGGTCCGGTGAGGCCCATGGGTCACATTCACCTCCATGCCTGCCTCAGGCAGCCTGGCAACCAGGCCGCCACCATCAACAGCTGGAAATGCCAACTGTTCCAAATGCTCTAAGGACCGGGCACAAGAGAGCCACGTCCTTGAAGTCGTCCAGCTTATACTGCCTCTCTGTGGGGTGGAGCTCACTGACCTGCCAACAACTTGAAGACAGTAGACACGACTTACTCATGTCTTAGCCCTCAAAGTGCCCAGCAAAACGCCTGGCACATGGCAGGTACCCAAGACATACCATGGGTAGATCAGTCACACACAGACCCATTGTTCCTCTCTGAGCTTCAGCGTCTTTTTGCCCCTTCCCCCATGGCGACCACTGCCTGTGACAGTGAAGCAGAGGGCTGGCCGACTCCAGCTGAACCTCAGGACAGTGCCGAGGTGGCACCCGCTCCTCCCTCTCCCCCACTGCTTCCTCAGCTCCTAAGGCCACGGGCAACTTAGTAGGAGGAGGTCTAGGCAGCTCTGCTACTCAGCTTGGTGAGTCAGCCTTCCCTAGAATGTCTCATGTGATGCGAAGTGCCCTCGTGCATGAATCAGCTGGACTCAGAGGGAAGGAGGAAGCCCATGCTACCGTGGAGAAGCAGTCTGGGAGGCAGGGACGGGAGTCCCCTGTGGTGACAGCTGCCTGCGACCCTCCCGAGCCCTGGCCCTGTCCCCCCACCCTAGCATGGTTGTTTGTCCCCTCCTTCCCTTCCTCTCCTAAGCAGCAGGGCGCTGGGTTGCTTCCTCTCCTAAGCAGCAGGGCAACTCAGGCACTGGGGCCTGGCGGGGCTGGGCCTGGGCCTGACTCGGCTTGCCTCAAACAAACCACAAATCCCTCAGCATAAAACGGTAACTGATTTTCAGGGTTATTGTGCAGATGAGGCATCATGTTTATGCAGTACAGCAGAGAAGCTGGCACGCAGTAGGGCTTGGAACTTGGAAGTTATTCTCTGTCTCCTCTTTTCCTCGTGCTTCGATCTGTCAAGGCCACTCCTTCCCACCACCTCCAACTTCCTGCCAACTTCCCATAAGTGGTTGGTGGGTCCCTGAGGGGCGAGGCAGGCATTGGCAGCTTATCTGTTCCTAAGTCTTGGAGACCAAACAAGCAGTAGGCACCTATGAACCTGGAAAATAACCTCGCCTTTGTGACTAACTGAATGCCTGTCACTTAATAACAATGACTAAAAGACTGCAGTTTTCCTCAATAAAATAAGACGGGGATTTCCCACATACAATTAAGGCATCATTCCCTGTTTTTCTTCCTGATCTTTTTACCAAAACTACTGCACTTTTATGATCACAGATACGATCATGAAGCCAATCCCATCCCGAAAGTGTGTGTCCTGAACAGTTTTCAAGACCCATGGATAGCTGTTATCTTGTGTGAACCTCAGATGGCCCAATGAGGATGTAAGGCAAGTTCAAGTACAATCTCCACACTGGAGATAAGAAAACAGAGACAACAAAAGATGAATCAATTTGGCTTGGGGCTCACACAGCAAGCTGGTAAAGAAGCTTCACTCCCTACTTCTACCTCCTTCACTCCCCTATGCTGATTCCCCAAAGCTGCCCTCAGCCCACTCACGTAGATGGCCGCCTGGATGGAGGCCTCTGCCCCCGTGCACTCGATGGTGACTTCCGGCTTGCACCCCAGCAGACCTTCTACTTTACTGGCGATTTCCTGAGGACTCTCCTTGGAGATCTGGAGGACTAAATCAGCCCCAATCTCCTTGGCTTTGGACAATCGGGGAGCAGACAGGTCTGAAGGCAAAAAAAAAAAAAAAAAAAAAAAAACATTCTTTCAAACAGAGAAATCTGATGACTCATTAGGAAGAAAAGAAAATGGAGGTGTAAGATCTGATGGGTGGTGGTGTTGAGCCCAACACATCCTCTTCACATCAAGCTTGTCCAACCCGCAGCCTGCATGCAGCCCAGGATGGCTTTGAATATGGCCCAATGCAAATCTGTAAACTCTCTTAAAATATTATGAGATTGAAAGAAGTTTTTTTTAAAGCTCATCAGCTATTGTTAGTGTTAGTGTATTTTATGTGTGGCCCACGACAATTCTTCCAATGTGGTCCAAGGACGTCAAAAGATTGGACACCCCTGCTCTATACCCTCATACACTCCCATGTCCACCACACAGCTACACAAACACACCCACACCCACACACACACACACACTCTCACACAAACTCTAATAGCTTCTCCTAACACAAAACACACTCGCACACTCTTCTATATCTCCACAATCCATATGACATTACACACTCACCCCCCCCCACACCATCACAGATAACCTCTCCTTACACATACACATACAGTAGACCCAGCTGTTTCCCCATCAAGGAGATTGAAAGAGAACAAAGCCTTACCAGTCACCACTACTTGAGCTGCTCCCATTGCCTTGGCCACGAGCAAAGAGACCACCCCGATTGGCCCTAAACAAAGCAGAAGATGGAAGATGTTTGTGAAATATTCAACATCTGCTCTCCCACTCATCCAGGCCATGGGCAGGAACCGTATCTTTTGTGTGTCTCTAGCATCTACCCCAGTGCCTGGCATGATAAGACCTTACCGGTTGTTTGTTGAATGCAGAAGTGAATGAATCCATGAAGAATTATTCTCTACATGAAACACGCTCCTAGTGCTGGGTTCTATTTAATCCTCTCAAACCTTAGAGCTAAAAATTTCCCACTTACTCCTGGGCACTAGTGGAGATAATCTCAAAGAACCACAGGATTCAAGGAAACACAGTTATTTGGAATATAAGAACTCTTGGAAGGTCTGGACTTGTTTTCCTGTTCTTTCTTTGCCCCGACCTTCGTGAGAACCCATCACACCTCCCCTAGAGAGAGACTATTCTTTTTAGGTGTCCTCTGAGGACCACCTGGAGAGGGTCCTTAAGTGAGCTGGCTCCCTGGGTTGGCCCAGGTGCTCACATAGCCCCAGGATACTCAGGTATGCAAGGGTTTTCCTGAGATACCTGCTTCCCCATAGTATCTGCATGCTAAGTGACACTGTGGCTTTAATATAAAAGTAAGACCCACAGAATGAAAGCAATGCAGAATATCTTTGGGAATGTACTTTTTGTACACACCCCCTGAGAACAATTTTGTGAACTCCCTCAGAAAACAAAACACTGAAAAATAATGCCTGAAATGTCCAACAAAGCAAGATTTAAAAACTACACCGCTATTAAAAATTACTCCATAACTCTTTATTTATTGACATGGAAAAATGTTCACAGTAGATTGATTTTTTTTTTTTTTTTTTTG
>NC_045439.1:82581823-82582840 GCF_002776525.5 Piliocolobus tephrosceles
CCATGGCTGGCTAATTTTTGTATTTAGTAGAGACAAGGTTTCACCATGTTGACCAGGCTGGTCTCAAACTCCTGACCTCAGGTGATCCGCCTGCCTCAGCCTCCCAAAGTGCTAGGATTACAGGCATGAGCCACCGTGCCCTGCCTGATTTTTTAAAAAGAGTAGGTAAAGGAAGCGGATTTAGCATGGTCTCAGAAAAAAGCTAACTAACTAAAAGATTCTATACCCAAATATTAATAGTGGTTCTCTTGGGCTAACCGGTGATGGGCTTGCAGGTGAATTTCTGTGTGTGTGTGTTGGGGGCAAGGCATGCATGTATGTGGTATGTGTGACTTATTTTCCTTTTCTGTGGTAAAAAGGTACTGGATCCATGAAGATTTTATAAGAATCTGTCACCTGAGTCCTGCAGTCTGCTAGCCCATTGTGGCAAGTCTATTCTACATCCATCACCCCTCTTAGGAAACCCCGTGATCACTTATTTGGCCTGCCAAAGAAAATCACAAACAAGTATGAGGAACCCCAGATCACACCACAAGGAGTGTGAGCGTGCTGTCTGGGTCACCAGCACTTAGAAGCCTAGAATGATTCGGTCCGAGGCTGCTCAGGCCTGTTCCAGATGGCTGGAAACAGGGGATGAGGGAAGGCAGCTAGCTACAACCCTACTGCAGGCAGAGTGCTGGCTCCCAGTGGTGTGGGAGCAGACCACTGCTCACTCCTCCCACTGGCTGGGAGCAGGGTCTGCCTTATTCATAGATGGGACTAGGCCATCACTTTGCTGGTATAATTAGAAAGTTCCAAGAGTTGCCCTTCCCTTTACTATCAAAAATATTTCTCTAAGGTGGAGGTTGCAGTGAGCCAAGATTGCACTGCTGTACTCCAACCTGGGCAACAGAGTGAGACTCTGTCTTAAGAAAAAAAAAAATTTCCCTAGTTTCCCATCAAGGGTTCAAAAATAATCACCAGATTAATTCCTTTTTTTTTTTTTTTTGAGACTGAGTCTCACTCTGTTGCCCAGGC
>NC_045439.1:82583240-82606611 GCF_002776525.5 Piliocolobus tephrosceles
CCATGGCTGGCTAATTTTTGTATTTAGTAGAGACAAGGTTTCACCATGTTGACCAGGCTGGTCTCAAACTCCTGACCTCAGGTGATCCGCCTGCCTCAGCCTCCCAAAGTGCTAGGATTACAGGCATGAGCCACCGTGCCCTGCCTGATTTTTTAAAAAGAGTAGGTAAAGGAAGCGGATTTAGCATGGTCTCAGAAAAAAGCTAACTAACTAAAAGATTCTATACCCAAATATTAATAGTGGTTCTCTTGGGCTAACCGGTGATGGGCTTGCAGGTGAATTTCTGTGTGTGTGTGTTGGGGGCAAGGCATGCATGTATGTGGTATGTGTGACTTATTTTCCTTTTCTGTGGTAAAAAGGTACTGGATCCATGAAGATTTTATAAGAATCTGTCACCTGAGTCCTGCAGTCTGCTAGCCCATTGTGGCAAGTCTATTCTACATCCATCACCCCTCTTAGGAAACCCCGTGATCACTTATTTGGCCTGCCAAAGAAAATCACAAACAAGTATGAGGAACCCCAGATCATACCACAAGGAGTGTGAGCGTGCTGTCTGGGTCACCAGCACTTAGAAGCCTAGAATGATTCGGTCCGAGGCTGCTCAGGCCTGTTCCAGATGGCTGGAAACAGGGGATGAGGGAAGGCAGCTAGCTACAACCCTACTGCAGGCAGAGTGCTGGCTCCCAGTGGTGTGGGAGCAGACCACTGCTCACTCCTCCCACTGGCTGGGAGCAGGGTCTGCCTTATTCATAGATGGGACTAGGCCATCACTTTGCTGGTATAATTAGAAAGTTCCAAGAGTTGCCCTTCCCTTTACTATCAAAAATATTTCTCTAAGGTGGAGGTTGCAGTGAGCCAAGATTGCACTGCTGTACTCCAACCTGGGCAACAGAGTGAGACTCTGTCTTAAGAAAAAAAAAAAATTTCCCTAGTTTCCCATCAAGGGTTCAAAAATAATCACCAGATTAATTCCTTTTTTTTTTTTTTTTGAGACTGAGTCTCACTCTGTTGCCCAGGCTGGGGTGTAGTGGCACAATCTTGGCTCACTGCAACCTCCGCTTTCCAGGTTCAAGTGATTCTCCTGTCTCAGCTTCCCAAGTAGCTGGGACTATAGGGTGCGCACCATCACGCCCGGCTAATTTTTGTGTTTTTAGTAAAGATGAGGTTTCATCATGTTGGCCAGGCTGGTCTTGAACTTTTGGCCTCAAGTGATCCACTTGCCTCAGCCTTCAAAAGTGCTGGGGTTATAGGCATGAGCCACTGCGCCTGGCCCAGATTCATTCTTTTTGTTTGTTGTTTTGATATGGGGTCTTGTTTTTTTTTGAGACAGGGTCTTCTTCTGTCATCCAGACTGGAGTTCAGGGGCACAATCATGGCTCACTGCACCCTTGACCTCGAAGGTTCAAGTGATCCTCCCACCTCAGCCTTCTGAGTTGCTGGGACTACAGGCACACACTACCACACCAGCTAATTTTTGTAATTTTTTGTAGAGATGGGGTTTCACCATGTTGCCCAGACTGCTCTCGAACTCCTGGGCTCAAGTGATCCATCCGTTTTGGTCTCCCAAAGTGCTGGGACTATAGGCGGGAGCCACCGTGCCCAGCCAATTCATTCTTTAAATGAATGAAAGGGCTATGTTGCCTAGGACATGTAACCCTAGTTAATATCACGTCTGCAGATACTCATTTGTTTAGCAAAGTGTTAGTCACGAAGGGAACGGGACACTGCAATCCTCCCTTACCCAGAAGGATTCTAGAACAAATCTCAAGCCTTGGAGGGGGAATGAGATGGGCAGAGAGGTCCCCACATTCCTAGTCAATGAACCCGCAACAGGGTGGCTTCTGTTTCTTACCAGCTCCACACACAAGGACCCTGTGCCCCAGGGTAACTCCACCTCTCCTGCAGGCATGGATCCCCACAGAAAGTGGCTCAATCAGGGCGCCTTCCTCAAAGGTGACGTTGTCAGGAAGCCTGAGGAATCATTCGACACACAGAGATGCTCTGAGTTAACGACAATGCTAACAATAGTATTATACATGCCCAACGTTACTGTCGTAACAACCATAGCTAACACTCATCCAGCATTTATTTATGTGCAGAACAATGTGCTAAGCAATTTATATACATTAACTCATGTAAAGCCCTGGAATAGTTCTGTGGTAGGTACTATCATTCCCATTTTACAGATGAGGAAACAGGCTTGGTGGGTTAAATGACTTCCCCCAGTGGTTCAAAGCTAGTGAGGGGCCCAAAGGGCTCAAATTCGAAGCCAGATATGTTCTGATCCCAGAACCCATGCCACAGTGTCCCCATCTGAAGAAGGCAACATGGTTTTCTTTGGAGAAATCAATTCAGTGAAATGAACACATTACATTTTCTGTAATGTGCTATCCAAGGTAAGGCACGGTGGTTATCATTAATAAACGAAAAGTTTACTTAACAAGGAGTTAACATGGCCACGTTCCAGCATCTTGTCTGCTGCTCAAACTTACAGCCTTTTTAGTTTCACTTTAGCAAACAATCCTGACTATCACCAGTTTTGCAGAACAGTGATTTAGCAATGGGCATCACTCTGATAATCACCCCCCATATTATACATTCCAGAGGAACCACATCTGAGGACAGCAGCTGCCCGGCTCACCCAGGACCAGTTAAGAGGAAAAAGGGCCTGTTCCACATAGCTGATTAAATGATGTGTCACCTTCACTCTGGGTTCTAGGTTTTCACTTCCACTGGCATCTTGACCCTCTCAATAATACCGCTAATGATGACAGCAAGTATTTGCATAAAGCTTTACAGATGAGGAAGCATGCTCATCCATTACCTCATTTAATCCTCATGATAACCATGTTAGGCAGGTAGGGCAGGCTTTTTAAAAAAACCTTTATTTTACTGAAGAGGAAACTGAAACTCACTGACATTAAGAGAATTGCCAAGGTTATGAAGCTAGGGAATGGAAGGCCAGACTTAACCAAGGTGTCCTGATTCCACATCCTCTGCCTGTCCCATATCGGCTGTCTCCTGGTATGAGCAGCTGTGTAGCTAATATTAATATCCAATTTCTGCTAGTTCCTCACTGCCCAGGATTTACCCAGCACCCCAAATCTCCACACACAGGAACATGAAAACCCTCAAGTTCCAGAAAGAAATAAATGTGGCAGCCAAACCATGTGCTCATCCCCATGATCCTCTCAACACTGTCCCCAATCTTCAACAGAATAACTCAGACTCCTCCTATCACCGTCCCTGATCCTTGACAGAACTACTCCCCAGGCCTTTGGAGGCCCAGCTGCTGCCCACCACCCCCTTATCCCTTCCTCTCGGCTTCTTTCCCATCACTTTCCCTACTCCAATCCACTCTCCTGCTCTGACTGCGGTCACACTCCTTCTACTCCCCCTAGAAGTATCCCTTCTGCATAATGAAACAGTGAAGATTCCTAAACTCTCTCAGGGACTCCACAGGCTCCCAGACATGCCTGCCCTTCCACATCTGGGCTTCCTGAAGAACTCATCAGGGCTCTATGCAGAGTGTGGACTGCATGGAAGCTACATCGAGGAGAGATGGGATTGGGGAAGGTGATGAGGGAAGATTGTTATCAGGAAGAATACTCTACTGATTAAGCAGACGCTGCCTCATCCGCCTGCACCCAACACAGCCAACCGTGTTGGAAAGCTACCTGGTGTGGAGGCAGAAGCATGCACAAGCAGTCCTGGAGGCCAGCCCTGCTGCCACTGACCTTGGGAAAACCAATGACTCCACCCTCTCCAATCTTGTCCAGTGGGGCTTGATGGAGAACAAGGATGAGAAGACTCTAAGCTTCCTCCCAGCCCCAACCTTTCATGACTTTGTAAACACCAGAGAGCGATGAGGCAACTTGGTAGTTTTTACAATGGGGTTCAGGAAACAGGCCAAATTGGGTAATGGATGATTAAGAAGCCAAGGAGGAAGCAGGAAAATAGAAAGAAAATAGGTAGGTACACAAATAAAGAGGCTGTGGTAGTATGGGAATCCTAAAAAGACATCAGAGAGGAGGGCTTGGGTAGGGAAGAACTGGGGACACAGGCAGAAAGCACCCTGGGAGGAGAAGAAAGGCAGGGGCTGTATGACTCCCCAGAGACCTTCCTCAGCACCCCCACTGCCACTGCCAACCAGAGCCCCATCGTTCCCTATAAACCACCAGCACAAGGCTCTCTTTCAGGTCTACTCCTGCACCTCCATCCCCAGACCACTAGGCCACGAGTATGGCATAGCTTGGCACCATTTACTGAGCACCTACTATGGGCCAGACCTCATGCTGGAGACTTGATATGCCTTTCTCATTGGATCTCATCAGTCATTCTGTGAGGGAGGTACCATTACTGTCTCTATTTCACAGGCAAGGATATCGAGGTTACAAAATTTAAGTGACTTGCCCAAGGTCACACAGTTGTAACTGGCAGAGACCAGTGGGCTTCACCACTATGCTCTTCTGCCTTCCATGAAACTTTTGTTTGGTGTCTTGACTTGGAAAGGGCCCCAGAAAGATGGGTTCATTCAGGAACCACTTGCTGAAAGGTGGACTCTGCACAGGTAACCTGCTTACTTCTAGAGCAGGTTCAGATGTTGACTTAAACCCATCACAAGGTCTCTGGCCTGTGACTCCTCTCAAGGCTCCCAGTAGGCTCCCAGATTGTTCCTGTGACTGGCACCTGGCCTCCATCGGACAAGCCCCATCCTGGCTGAAAACCATCACTGGGGCCAGGCTGGGGTGGCAGGAGAACGCAACTGAGTTGGGTCAGGGGGAAAGCGGCACTTTGGCACCTTAGAGCTCCATGGCTGGGGCCATGGGGGCCCACGAAGAAAGGCAAGCACTTTGCTTCCTCCAGACTCAACTTCACAATTTCAGGGGTGAGAACTGGAGTAAGGCAGGGGAGTGGGCACAGGGCAGGAGCTTGAGACTCACAGAGACCCCAGTTTGACTCTTGGTTCTGCTGCGTGCCCAAGTCAATGAGCTTCCTTCTGCCTTGGTTAACCCAACAACGGTGCCCATCTCACCATTATTCTTGTGGAGATTAAATAAATTAAAGCATGCAAAGCACTTATTAGCACAAGGGCAGGCACATAGTAATAATAATTATGACTCTCCATGCATCACCTTATTTAATATTTTGGTGATTAAATGAAACTGAAGCAGAGAAAAGTTAAATCATTTCTCCAAATTCACTTGCTAGGAGGGAGTAGATCCGGGATCCCAGAGCTCAAGCCCTGGCAGCACACCACGGCACCTCAGGAAACGTCAGCTGTTGCTGTCATGGTGTGTTGTTGTTATTGTCGAGGTCATTGTTGTTGTTGTTTTGTTTTTTCTTGAGACGGAGTCTTGCTCTGTCACCCAGACTGGAGTGCAGTGGCGCGATCTCAGCTCACTGCAACCTCCACCTCCCAGGTTCACACCATTCTCCTGCCTCAGCCTCCCAAGTAGCTGGGACTACAGGCGCCCGCCACCATGCCCGGCTAATTTTTTGTATTTTTTTTTGGTAGAGACAGGGTTTCACCGTGTTAGCCAGGATGGTCTCAATCTCCTGATCTCGCGATCTGCCTGCCTCGGCCTCCCAAAGTGCTGGGATTACAGGCGTGAGTCACCACGCCCAGTCGAGCTCTTTGTTGTTATGAACTTTCTGGTGGTTGCATAGTGGAAACTAAAAACAGAGGATGAACCACAGGAATTCCCTCCAAGATGTCTGCAGAGGGTGAGTGATTTTCAGCAGTAATTTTCTATTGTTGCTGTAAGTAAGAGAAACTGACACTAAAAGACTAAAACCAAGCACTGTGAGTCAGTCTTATTCCTAGGGAGGCTGCCCTCTCTCAATGCCACCAAGAAGAGGAGCCTGCCTAGGTGATGCCGCATGTTTGGAATTATGAGCTGAAAAGAATAAAGAAATAACCACAGGAAACAGCACCAAGCTAATGAAGGGAAAGAGGTCCCAGGTGACCCAGTGGGACTGTGGACACTCACTTGTAACAAAAGGCTGCATTGTGCTTGTAGAACCGGCAGAGGTTTCCGTCATCGGGGGGTGTGGCACAGAAGAAGATGGAAGGCGACAGATTGTATCGGCCAGACTTGCAAAATTCATCATTTTCTCGGGGAGCACCAGGCTCGATGGCAACACGATCACCTGGAGAGGAAAACAAAGATGGCACCCTGCCCGAAGGTGGGAGCAGTCTCCCCGCTCTTTGGTCTGGTTCTTTGTTTCCCAACCTTTGAAAACAGCAGAAGCAGAGATGTTATGAAGGCTTGCGTGCTCATGGGCAGATGCCAGATGCGAGAATCTAGCTTAATGAGCCCCCTCCTCCCTGGGGACCCAGAGTGTCCTAGGCAAGTAAGGAAATTTGGGATGAAGCACAGACTTACTCTGGGGGAAAAGGAACACCCCCTCCTCCACAGTTCAGTGTGGCCTGCCCTTTTCCCACCTCCTGCAGCAAGCCAAGCCACCTGTCTATCTCCACAGCCACTTCCCAGCTAAGGCAAGCCAAGTATAGTTCCTGTCTCACACTGCTGCAAAAGGGGTAGCTCATACATGGAGTTTGCAGGCATTTTTTCTTCATCTGTTTGGAAGATAGGGAGCAAAGCCTTTACAAAGACAGGAGCTGTAATTACAGCATGTTTAATGTCCAGTCTGGTCGTTTTTGGACAATAACTAGGAGTCAACTGATTCCTGGTAGTAGAACTGCAAAGGCCAATGACCTGCAGAGGCCTCATACAGCGGAGGGTAATAGCTGAGGCTTCTGAACAGCCAGTTCTATTATACTTCTATTCTATGCCTCATCATACCTGCTTGGAAACTCAGCCTGAGAACTGTTCTCTAACTGTTTTTTTTCTATCTTTTTATTATGAAGAATTTCAAACACACAGCAAAATTCAAAGAATTGCATAGTGAACACCTGGATAGCCTCCTCCTACATTCTTCGAGGAACATCTAGCTATGTTCACTTTATCACATACCTATCCATCTACCCCTCCGTCTCAACTCTGTCTCTCCTTCCATCAATCTATCTTCTTTTCCGACTCATTTCAAAGCAGGCTGCAGACATCACCCTTAAATGCTTCAGCCTGCATATCATTAACTAGAGTTCAGTATTTGTTTATGATTCTTTTTTAAGGTTATCACCTAGGAATGCAAACCCCTTTTAAGATACAGAACACTCACTACCACTACCTCAGAAATCTTATTCCTCTGTGTCCCTTCCCAGTCAATCCCCACCCCCATCCCCAGAGGATGTTTTGATTTTTTTTGTTTTGATTTTTTTTTTGTACCATGGAGTAGTATTGCCTGTCCTGGCACATCACAAAAATGGGATCATACAGTAGATACTGTTTTGAATCTTGCTTCTTTCAGTTAGCATAATGCTTTTCAGATTGATCTGTGTTGTTGTGGTATTAACTGTCTGGCCAGGTGCGGTGGCTAATGCCTATAATCTCATAATCACAGTACTTGGGAGGTCAAGGCAGGAGGATCACTTGAACCCAGGAGTTCAAGACCAACCTGGGCAACACAGGAAGACTTCATCTTTACAAAAAAAATTTTTTTTTAATTAGCTGAGCATGGTGATGTGTGCCTGTGGTCCCAGCTACTTGGGAGGCTGAGGCGGGAGAATCACTTGAGCCCAGGAAGTTGAGGCTGCAGAGAGACATGATCACACCACTGCATTCCCACCTGGGTGACAGAGCAACACTGTCTCAAAAACAAATGACAGTTTGTTCCTTTTCATGGCTGAATAGTGTTCCAATGTAAGAGTATACTATAGTCAGTATCACCATTCTCTTATTGATAGGAAAAACCTGGTTGTTTCCAGTTTTCCTGTTGTTGGTTTTTTGGTTTCTCTGTGTGTGTATGTTTTTTTGGTTTTTTGTTTGTTTGTTTTTTGAGACAGAATCTCACTCTGTCATCCAGGTTGGAGTACAGTGGTGCAATCACTACTCACTGTAGCCTCGACCTCCTCAAGTTCAGGTGATCTTCCTGCCTCAGCCTCCCAAGTGAGGGAGGAGAAAGAAAAAAAAAGCAGGCAGACAATTAGGGCAGGTCCTCGGTGAAATTCTTTCAAACAAAAGAGCAGTCTGGAAAAAAATCAAGCTGCAGGCACATAAAGAGCAGCTTGGAAAAATCAAGCCACAGGCACAGATAAGGGAGTGAGGCCCAACACAGAAACGCCTTGGTTCTCAGTGTAATCAGTGGACTCCCAGGAAAAAGTTTCCTCCCTTTTTTGGGCATGTACACAGTGGGCTCCATGAGAACTTGCATGGGGTGGGGTGGGGGCTTGCCTAAAACATGCCCGTAGTTGCTCAGGCAAGAGAAGCTGCCCCCTGTGCTTGCCTAAGACATGCTGACAGCTGCACAAATAAGGGAGGATACACAGGTAGCCACACAGATAAGGTAAGTTACACAGCACCTGCCCAGATAAGGGAAGTTTCTTATAAAACTTTCATATTTAATTGTAAAACAACAACCCTATTTCAGGTCGATCCCCTGCTCTGCTGCTGACAGCTTTCCTCTTTCACTTATTAAACTTTCACTCCAACCGCACCCTTGGTATCCATGCTCCTTAATTTTCTTGGTCATGAGACAAAGAACTCTGGATAACACCTTAGACAAGGAGACTGCTACAATAACCCTAGACTGCCTCACCCATAGGGGGTCATCTGGGATATGTTGGAAGGGTGAGTAGGAGCAACCCTCCAATACTTTACTTTCTGCGGTTTCTTATCCACAGTTTTTTTTTTTTTTTTTTTTTCCCCTCTCAAAATCAAACAAATACCAGGCCTCTGTTGGTCAGTTAAGAGCGGTTAGTGCAGCCACCAGACCTGTAAGACTCAGAAGACAGGCTTGCTGGAGAGGACTCTGTCAATCCTCCATCGCCCTCGGGTGTTGGGGATGTCAGCTGTGTTCCAATCCAGTTTCCATTTATGGAAGACCTAGCCATCGCATGGGGTTGGAAGGAGGTCCTGGGACAACTGAAGGTTTCTGGCTGAGGCTACACCTCAGTGTTATCTGAAGGCTCCTGAACTAACTCCAGTCCCTGACAGCCCATCATGGTGTCGGCACCAGGACTTCCAGTCTTTCCTATCGCATTCTCTTCCCTTCTCTCCTTTGTGGCTATCGTGTCTCCTATCCCTTCTTTGTATGCTATGCTGAAGGTGTTTTTACAACCTGGGAATATAGTTTTGTTGGATAGAGTGAGCCAGTGCCTTAGTAACCAGGAATGTAACTCAAATTGCTGTTTTTGTGATTTCCTAGAAACAGGGAGAATTCAAGATATCAGTCTAAATTTTCAGCTAGTAAGGACCTTTTTGTCCCCCAGTGATAGGTATTCATGGCACTGTATGGGAGGATATTTCACCCTCAGTGAATACACGCCTCTCCATTTGCGTTTTTTTTTTCCTGCATGTAAAAACCCAGTACTGTCCAATGAATCTTCTTTCCTTCCTTCCTTCCTTCCTTCTTTCCTTCCTTCCTTTTCTTTCCTTTCTTTCCTTTCCTTTTTCTTTTTTTTTTTCTTTTTCTTTTTTTTTGATGGAGTCTCACTCTGTCACCCAGGCTGGAGTGCAGTGGCACAATCTGGGCTCAGTGCAAGCTCTGCCTCCCATGCCTTTCTCCCACCTCAGCCTCCCAAGTAGCTGAGACTACAGGCACCTGCCACCACACCTGGCTAATTTTTGTATTTTTAGTAGAGACAGGGTTTCACCATGTTGGCCAGGATTGTCTCCATCTCCTGACCTCATGATCCGCCCACCTCAGCCTCCCAAAGTGCTGGGATTACAGGCATGAGCCAACGCACCCAGCCAAATCTTTTTTTCTATTCATAAAACTTTTATTCCATTTAGATGAATTTAATACATGTCTTCTTAATAATTATGCTTGGATTGTTCATAAAAATTTCATAAGACATTAAACAAAGCTAGCCATCATCTCAAGTTGTTTACCTGTTAACTATTTTACAGCACATGCATGTTAGGCAAATACCAAAAAAAAAAAAAAAAATCACAAAAGCAAAAAACTTAAAAAAAGGTTAAATACATGGGTTTTTGGTTTACTGCTGTGCTTGATATACATAAGTAATGAATATCAGTCAATTCAGTTTTACTGCATCTTTACTTTTACATTTGTTCTTTGGTTGCCTAAAACATTTAAATACAAATACAATGAGCATAGCAAAAATAATGAAAGCTAACAGCAGGTAACTTTACAAATAATGGAATGTGAACCGTTTCTGCCCTTACCCAGAGTAAGATGGGTTACGATTGTCTATAGGAAAACTTCTGCAGCTGTAGTCAAAGGTGTGCACATTGAGATTGAGTATTCTACAGATATACCTGGTTTAACATGTGGGATCCATGGGATAACTGTTTCTATCACAGTCTTGTAAGTGCTCCAAACCTTAAAGTACCCACAATTACTACACCTGTGACTGGAACCAATGATCCCTTTAATTCTCCACCAGGACAAACCAATATGTAGGCAGTTTTCTTTGCTTAGATACGGAAGCAGTTTTAACACTGGCCCTTGTGAAGCCGCAATGTACCAAAAGTACTGTGTTAAACATTTGTAAGTTGTATAAAAATTCCACATCCCCATATTGGCCACCTCAAGATGAAAACAGGTAAATCCCTAAATGTTAACTGGCTCTACTCCCCTACTATTAAACATAAAAACCACATGGGAAATACAGAAATTCAAATAGAAGTAACATAAACCTGTCGTAAACAAAAACTATTTGTGGGATAGCGCAGATGACAAATGGTCTACTGTGTAAATTTTAGGAGGCAGACAAAAGTTGGAAGGCTGGTTAATTTTCCCCTCCTTCTCCTGCTTCAGCTTTGTCTCCTTGGGTATCTGATGTCCACAATGTCAAGTTGTCTCTCAGTAAATGCATTATTAGCGTGCTGTCTTTGTATGACTCTTCACTTAATGTATCAAGTCCAGCAATGGCTTCATCAAAAGCTGTCTTTGCAAGACAGCAGGCTTTCTCTGGGGAGTTCAGAATCTCATAATAGAACACAGAGAAGTTAAGGGCCAGATCCAGTCTGATAGGATGTGTTGGTTGCATTTCCTTTTTGCTGGTTTCAAAGGCTTCTTGGTATGCTTGTTGTGACGGATCCACAATCCCTTACTTGTCATCAGCAGCAGCAACCTCAGTCAAGTAACGGTAGTAATCCCCTTTCATTTTCAAATAGAAGACTTTGCTCTCTGCTTGTGAAGCATTGGGGATCAAGAACTTTTCCAAAAGAGACAGTATCTCTTAGCTCTGTCTCAATTTTCTCTCTGTATTCTCGAACCATCTGCTGTTTTTTCTCAGCACCTTCTGTCTTTTATTCAATGTTTGAGACGACCCCCCAAGATGACCTGCGGGTTCCGACAACATTTTTACAAGCAAGTGAGAGAGGATTCCTCTCCTCACTGGATAATTCAGCTCTTTGCTCAGTTACAGACTTCATGCAGGCTACCGTGTCATCATATTGCTCAGCCTGCTCAGCCAGCTTGGCCTTCTGAACCAGCTCATTTTGATCTATGACTGGATGTTCAGTGTCTGGAGTGGGTGGTGGTGGTGGACGTACAGGGGCTCAGCAGTCTCTGGGTGGCGAGGGCAGCAGTGGCAAGGCTGAGACTCTGTCTTCCCAATGAATTTGAACAGTTCCTCTATGCGACAATTTTCTTCTGCTAGGAGGCATACTGTGGGGGTAGACTATCAAACCCGAAAACCTCTCCTTCTAACCTCTGCCTGGAAAAAATCTAGAGTCAGAGTTTTTACCTAACATTTCAGTCCCTACCATGCCACCTAGTGAAATGAGATTTTTCTCTGTGGGGGTCACTACTGGCCCTTTGTCCAAGGCCTCTAGTTCCCCAATTTCTCTCCCTCCTACATCCCTCTATTAGGGACCAGGCTCCATGCCCCATCTGCAAACAGCAAAATTCCACCTTCAGCAGTCAAGAAGAAGCCACCCTTGAGAGACAACTGTTAGCCTCAGTGCTGTCCCCATCACAGGGAGAACAGTCATTCAATCCTTATGTTTGAGGCACCTGTTCTGCATCCAGCTACATTGGAATCTCTGGCTAACAGACAATCGCTTCTTCAAATATCAGGCTTTCCTGCTAGAAGGATCTACAGTCCACTTAAAAACCTGTCCCTGCCTAAACCCAGCCACTTCCCTCCCAAGGGAAATTAGAGACTACTAAAAATAGATTTACGTGCAATGTGTGTAAGGAAAGTAAAATGTGTTTTGGTAAAAGATTATAATAAGGCATGGAAATGTAAATTTTGCCTAGAAATAAAGGATTGTTTTGAATTAGGTTAAGATAAAGCTGAAGGTTTGAGTGAGTTGTAGAAGGATTACAAAAATAATCTTGCAGCATAGCGCGGTGGCTCACGCCTGTAATCCCAGCACTTTGGAAGGTCGAGGTGGGCGGATCACCAGGTCAGGAGATCGAGGCCATCCTGGCTAACACGGTGAAACCCCATCCCTACTAAAAATACAAAAAAATTAGGCGGCTGTGGTGTTGGGCGCCTGTAGTCCCAGCTACTGGGAGGCTAAGGCAGGAGAATGGCGTGAACCCAGGAGGCGGAGCTTGCAATGAGCCAAGATAGCGCCACTGCACTCTATCTAGCCTGGGTGACAGAGTGAGACTCTACCTCAAAAAAAAAATCTTGCAAAGGAAATTCTGTGTGTGAACATATTGACTAAATTCAAAAGGATATTCTATTTTTTTATGTAAATTGAGCATTGAAATAAAAGCACAACAAGGCTTTCTTAAGGCACTGATCTGCTTTTTAACAAACATTTGTAGAGGGTTATAAAAGCTTTACGAGAATCTCACCTCATGATCAAACTGGGTAAGATTTGATAGAATTATCTCTAAGGTTTTACTAAAAAAATTGGGTTTGACACCCTTGGTGTCCACGCTTCTTAATTTTCCTGGTCATGAGACAAAGAACTCTGGATAACACGTCAGGCAATGAGATTGCTATATTGACCCTAGACTGCTTTACAAGTAACTGGGACTATAGGTGTATGCCACCATGCCTGGGTGATTTTGTTTTTGTTTTTGCAGAGACAGGGTTTTTCCATGTTGCCCAAGTTGGTCTCAAACTCCCGGGCTCAAGCAATCCTCCTGACTTGGCCTCCCAAAGTGCTGGGATTACAGGTGTAAGCCACCACGTCCATCCCTAGTTGTTTCTCATGACTATCTTGCCTCCTCATCAAGGATGGGAATGCCTCAGGATTAGTCAGTCTTCTGCTCCATATTTATTTTTCCATAGTGTCTAGTGTTGTGCTAGACAAATTTTTATTGCTAAACAAAGAATTTGTGAATTGGGAGAAAACAAACCATGGGACACAAATGTCATTAGTATCCAGAAGGGCATTACTTATTGGGAAAAATTTCCCTGGAATGTGACAAGTAAAAGCTGTTGGTTAAAGACAGTAGCACTTTTCTGTTGTAAAGAAAGGGAGAGAGGTAGGAATAATTGAGGACAAATAGTTATCCAGAGGTTTTGGGATGGTTTAGATGGTTCATCTTCAGGCAGGTACCCAGCCCTATGTAGGGGAACTCCAAATACGCTGTCAATATAGCAATGGCCTCCAAGTTCGCAGAAAACAGAAAGCAGACTTACAGGGATTTAATATCACAGGTATTGCTACACATCAAAGTTACAATTGGATTTAAACTCCGTCTGAATTTGGGGAGAGACCCATACCAGTGAAGCAGAGACCAGACTGGAAACCCTGGCGGACCCTCCTGCCTGAGCCCAGAACAAGCTGGAGACCAACATGGCTGAACGCCAGTGAGGCAGGAAGCCATGTGGCAGGAGCCCAGGAAAGGACCCACAGGCCTTATCCTGCCTCAGTGCCTGGTTATTCAGGAAAAGTCTGACGGACAGACTCCACTGGGAAGAGGTGCTTAAACCTACCACACAGAATAGAGTTTACTAATAATGGTGGGATCCAGTCCTGCCATTTACCAAATGCCCATGTGTGCCAGGTACCAGGAAAGGCACATCACAAAATCTCCCTTCCCTCACCATAAACCAACAAGATGGTGTTATCTCTGCTTTAGCGATGAGGAAACAGAAGCTCAGGTGCTCACACAGTGATAAGTTGTGGAGACTTGACTCTCCGCTCACCTCTGTATGAGTGTTCGGGCCCTCCGGAGCCCGAAGAGGATGTTAGGAACCTTGTGAGGCCTACTGAGGCCATGGAAGGTCTGGCCTTTATTCAGCAGGGACATGATAAGCTATTTTTCCTAAGTCTTTTTGTGTTGAAAGTACTCACAGAATAGTGTAGAGTCCTGGTACATAGTTAGTGCTCGTTAAAATAAGTGGTGAAGGCTGGTCTGAAGGTAGTGCGCTATCTTAATTGATTGTTCATAGTCAGTCACAGATAATACTCCTTGTTCTACTCTTTCCCTGCTTCTCACTACTGCACTTGACTAGTCTAGTCTTAAAAAACAGAATGTTTCCATGCCTTAGAGTTATTGACTCATATGTATGTTTATCTGTTTGTTTGTTTGTTTGTTTATTTGACACAGAGTCTTGCTCTGTCGCCCAGGCTGGAGTGCAGAGGCATGATCTCAGCTCACTGCAACCTCTACCTCCCGGGTTCACGAAATTCTCCTGCCTCAGCCTCCTGAATAGCTGGAATTACAGATGTACACCACCACGTCTGGCTAATTTTTGTATTTTTAGTAGAGATGGGGTTTCACCATGTTGGCCAGGCTGATCTCGAACTCCTGACCTCAAGTGATCCACCCACACTGGCCTCCCAAAGTGCTAGGATTATAGGCGTGCGCTACTGTGCCCAGCTGACTTATATGTTTAAATTCTGTAAATGAACATTAGGAAATATTTGATGAGTTGTGTTCTTCTTTCTAGATTAGTTGATTAGAATTTTAAGTCAAAGTTAACATATGAAAGACTTTAAATCCAAATTTTGTATCCTAAGAAAAGAAAAGGACCCACAGAAATCCTTATGAGCACCAATATCTGTCTATATTTAGCTGGACACGGTGGTTTATGCCTATGTGATCCCAGCACTCTGGGTGGCCGAGGAGGGCTGATCACCTGAGGTCAGGAGTTTGAGACCAGCTTGGCAAACATAGTGGAATCCAGTCTCTATTAAAAATACAAAAATTAGCCAGGCGTGGTGGTGCGTGCCTGTAATCCCGGCTACTCAGGAGGCTGAGGCACAAGAATCACCTGACCCTGGGAGGTGGAGGTTGCAGTGAGCCGAGATGGCGCCACTACACTCCAACCTGGACGACAGACTGAGACTTCGTCTCAAAAAAATAAAATGTCTGTATTTGTCTCTTCCTTCTATCTCCTCTAACTCTCTCTACTTTCTTTCCTGTCCAGTTAACTTTCTGCAAATTATGCCTATGCCATTAAGGATGAATTCTTCCACCTAGCCTTCAAGATCCTCCATAATCAGGTGGAGTTTTCATACTATTCAGTTTTACCTTCTAATTACGATTATATTATGATAACATGACATTTCACAGTTTTACAGTGCTTTATTTTATTTTATTTTATTTTTTGAGACAGGGTTTTGCTTTGTCACCCAAGTTGGAGTGCAGTGGTGCAATCATGGCTCACTGCAAACTCAACCTCCTGGGATTAAGTGATCCTTCTGTCTCAGCCACCCGAGTAGCTGAAACCACAGATGCGCACGACCACACCCAGCTAATTTTATTTTTCACAGAGACGGGGTCAACCTCTGTTGCTTATGCTAGTCTCAAACTCCTGAGCTCAAGCAATCCTTCTGCCTCAGCCTACCAAAGTGCTGAGATCACAGGTGTAAGCCACCATGCCCAGCCAAATGCTTTTTAAAGAGGGACTTTTATAAAGATGATGCATGTTTATCATCTCCAATAACTCCCCAACACAAAACCTCTGTGCGGAGCAGCACAGACTCATCCGCACCCAGGTGTGTTACTCTCGCATCTGTAATTTGATTGTTCACTTCCTCTTTTTTTTTTTTTTTTGAGATGGAGTCTCGCTCTGTCTCTCACCAAGGCTGGAAAGCTGGCATGCAGTGGCACGATCTCAGCTCACTGCAACCTCCGCCTCCTGGGTTCAGGCAATTCTCCCGCCTCAGCCTCCCAAGTAGCTGGGACTACAGGTGCGTGCCACCACGTCCGGCTAATTTTTCTATTTTTAGTCAGAGTTTCATCATATCGGCCAGGCTGTTCTCAAACCCCTCACCTCAAGAGATCTGCCCACCGCAGCTTCCCAAAGTGCTGGGATTACAGGCATGAGCCACTGCACCCAGCCTGTTAGCTTCCTCTTAACTAGAATATTAGCTCTGCCCATTTCAAGAACTCAAATATAAAACCTTTCTCAAGTATGAAGATGCTGGGTAGCCCAGTGGTTCTGAGCACTTGCTCTAGAGTCCAAAAGACCAGGATGGGCATCCCAGCTCTGAGACAAACTAGTGAGTGACCCTGGGCAATAACCAGGCTTCAATTTCTTCTTCAACTAAGGAAGATAATAATGCCTATCTCATAGAGTTGTTTCAAGAATGAAATAAATAGCCTAGGCGCAGTGGCTCAGACCTGTAATTACAGCAAGTTACCCAAATTACTGCCAAGGTGGGCAGATCACTTGAGGTCAGAAGTTCAAGACCAGCCTGGCCAACATGGTGCAGCCCCGTCTCTACCAAAAATACAAAAATTAGCCAGGCGTGGTGGTGCATGTCTAATCCCAGCTACTCAGGAGGCTGAGGCATGAGAATCACTTGAACCAGGAGGTGGAGGTTGCAGCAAGGTGAGATTGCACCACTGCACTCCAGCCTGGGTGACAGAGTGAGACTCCGTCTCATTAAAAAAAAAAAAAAGAAAGAAAGAATTGTACATCTAAGTTGTTTAACATGGAGACGAATGTAGCAAATCAATAAATATTAGCTACCTTCTTATCAATGTTACTACTGTTAGATGTCTAGCTCAAAGACCTATCTCCTCCATGAACTCTTTAACCACCTTTGCCCACAGCAAATGCCCTTTGAACTCCTAAAGCCTGTTCTTTCCCACACCTAATTGTATCCTATGGGCTTGCTGTCTAATTGCTGGTATTTATGTAGGGCCTGACATCTAGCGTTTCCACATCGATCTAAGCATCCAGGGATCATATCTGCTCATTTTTCTATATCTGTCAAGGCTCGTGGCATAAGACTGAGCTCATTGTAGACAACTGACTAAATCCTTGTTATAATTTACATTTAGAGAATCCCACCCTATATTATAATTTATAGTCAGAGACTTTGTCCCACAGGTGAGAACCAATCACCAGTGGCTATTGGAAGCTATAAACATTCCACTATGAAATAACCTCATAACACCACAGGAGCTTTCTTGACTTCCACTAATGATGAATGATTTAACATCCCTAAACAAGACACATGCCTGACTTCACAGCTGGCCAATTCCTCTCCATGTGGTTGGGCTCAGAGAACTTTATAACTAACACAGGACGGTGCCTCCTGTCAACCTCCACCTTCCCCCAAATAATGTGACCTTATTTCCTGGCTGCACAGCAGCCTCACCGCTAAAGGAAGGTTAAAGCCAACAGCTAACTATGCCAAGACAACTTGGATTTAATTCATGGTATCAGGGAACAACACAGGCTGCCACAGCTGAGAATTCCTCCCTCTGGGAAGATGAATTAAGTAAATCTAGGAAGAATAATGGTGGTTTCCCAGCCATCTAATAAAAATCAAACATTATATCCAAGGCCCTGGTTCATAGCACCTAAAGGTAGTTTGGGTTCCTATGCCTCAAATGTTTTCTCCAGCCCTTTACCTGGCTTATTTCTTACTTGGCTCCAGATGTTGGATTAATTGTCCCTTCCTCAAATGAACCAACGGTCTGGATAAAAGACACTAGTCACAACCCGCATTCTCCTCTACCACCCTTAACACATGGTGACTAAGTAACTATCTGTCTGCTCCAGGTCCCTCTTTTCTTGTGTAAGGTAAGAGCCATGTGAGTATGGACCAAAACTGTCTTGTTCCCTGCTGTATCCAGAGCTTAACAGAGGGTCTGGCCCAAAGAAAGCATGCACATATATTTATGTTGAATGAACACATAAGTCGAAGGACCTTGCTGACCTGGTTTTAGGTGCTTTACCAATGATCCCACTTTTTCGACCGTTCCTGAAGCTTCATGTCCCAGCACCATGGGCTTTTTCACGATAAAATTCCCAATTCGACCCTCCTCCCAGTAGTGGACATCTGAGCCACAGATTCCAACAGAATGCATCCTCAGCAACACCTCTGATAAAAGAAAGGAAGACAAAAACAGTGAGAGAGGGAACAACCCCTATCACTCTGAGGTGCCCTAGTGATTTCCCTCTGCCCAGGGGAGAGGGCTGGGTTACCAGGCCAGGCACACTATTTAGGCCATAGAGGAAAACAAGCTACATAGCAACCCTGATTAAGTCTCGCAAGGCAAACAAGCTTCCACATGTGATGGCTAATTTTATGTGTCCACTTGGCTAGGCTATAATGCCTGGTGGTTTGAAGATACATGTTGGGCATGGTTAGCTTTTAAACCAATAGACTTTGAGTAAAGTAGATTACCCTCCATAATGTAGGTAAGCCTCATCCAATCAGTTTGAAGGTCTTAAAAGCAAAGACTGAGGTTTCCTGAAGGAGAAGGAATTCTTCTCAAGACTGCAACATCAACTCTTACCTGAATTTCCAGCCTGCCCTTTGTACACACACACACATACATACACACACATATATCTTAGTGGTTTTGTTTCTCTGGACAACACTGACCAATACACTGGGTAGAAAAGATATTATTAGTAGCATGAAATGTACCAACCACTTAAGAGAACAAACTATTTTCCAAAAGAAAACTTTCTAGATAATTAATATGCTATGCATGATTCTTACCTGCTTATGAGAACAAGTCTGGTAGAATCTCAGCTCGGCAACATTTTGTGAACTATCAAGTTGAGTTCTTCATGCTATTGTTTTCTTTCCTTTTTTTTTTTTGAGACAGAGTCTTCCTCTGTTGCCCAGACTGGAGTGCAATAGCAGGATCTCGTCTCACCGCAATCTCTGCCTCCCGGGTTCAAGCAATTCTGCTGCCTCAGCCTCCCAAGTAGCTGGGATTACAGGTATGTGCCACCATACCTGGCTAATTTTTGTATTTTTAGTAGAGACAGGGTTTTGCCATGTTGGCCAGGCTGGTCTCGAACTCATGACCTCAGGTGATCCACCTGTCTCAGCCTCCCAAAGTGCTGGGATTACAGGCATGAGCCACCGCACCTGGCCAGTTTTCTAAGTTCAAAATAATGATGGTACTGTGCCCCTTTGGTGAAATAAGTACCAATAAATACCATCATCTCTGACTGAGGTGATGGTTATGAATACCTCCCTGAAAGAAAACACTCTGCCTTAGAAAGACAAAGAGACCCAAATCTCTGCTGTGCAGTGCACTTGCCACAGACTACTGGGGTGGCTCTTCAGAATTTTCTTCCTCCTTGGTTTTAGTGAAGAGAGTAAGAAATGGCAGGGTGAATTCTCAGATCAAAGGCAGGGAAAAGTCATTTGAGTTAGGAAAATCATCTCAGAATTTCCTCTCTTGAAGTAGCAACTGGTAGCGAGAGATTAGATTTGACTTTGCTAGAAAACTCGCTACAATGCACTCTTTTCCCTTCCGATGCAAGTGTAGCAAGAGACAAAAGTGTGAGCAGAATGCTTCTTCAGGGAGAAAAGCTGTACCAGGAGCCAAGCTTGCACTCTGGGTCTAAGACAGCCCTCGTTCGGCCACTTCTGGAATCAATAGTCAACTTTTCAGGACACAGTGAGGTAACTCTTTTACTTCTCTGAACATGGATCTTGGTGAAAATCCTTGAACCCTGACTATACAATACTTGCTCAGCACCCATAGAATGGCTATATTCTGTCTAGTCTGTATTCTCACCACTTACAAGTCGATAACACAAGTGACCTTTCAGTAGCAAAGCTCTGGATCCACCAGGAAAGCTGCCTTCGATCTCATGTTCACCCAGAAGTTGCAGTTCTGGTGTGAGGTAGGACAAAGTGGGAAAGGACACCCCCAACTTCTCAAGGGTAGAAAGGGGATGTGACTGTCCAGGTGTGAGAGGGGGAGGGTGAGTATGTACAGACACTCTGCCCATTGCCCCCAGCCTAACTTCAGGGTCCTGCATGATTATGACAAAGTGGGATTCCAGGGATGGGAGGGATTAGACAGCTGTCAGCAGGGATCTGAGCCAACAGAAAAAAAGAGATGGAAATGTTCACAGCACCTGCCATGTGCAGACAGTGGGCTGGACTCTATCCTCACCGCAGCACTCAGTTTGTAAATGAGAAACCCAAGGCTGGAAAGTTACAGATGCCACCTTGGGTGTCAGCATGTCAGCTGAGCCCCACAGGCTTAGCAAGTGAGAGGCCTGGAAGGAGCGGAGTAAAGGTGTTAGAAACCCTGGCCCCATGTGCTCACTCACTTTCTGTGCTTGGTTGATTAGGGCAGGGGACAGGGGCCCCACGCAGCCCCTCCCACCCCCACTGGACAGAAGGTCCTGGGCTGTCGCACACTTTGGTGACTGGCCTTCCTGGGGAGTGGGGAAAGCTGGCATGATGCTCCCTTTGCTAATTAAAAGATGAAGTTCTATAGACTCACTCCTTTTCAAAGTTTGGGTTAGGGTTAGGACACTTGGCCACTCCAACAGCAGCTTCTGGTAGACAGGGTACACTGTCATTAGGTCAAAAGAGGAACAATTCTGTCATTGGTCCACATACTTCACATCAAAAACTCTTTGAGATGAGTCAGCAATCTGGTACGGTAATTTTTCTGATTCTATCACTATTCTTTTTATTTCATGTAGCAGCCAAGATAAACTTCCCACTAGGTCATGCTGCAGACAGTAGACTCTGTTCTCAGCCTAACAAACGCATAGGTTTTTAATGGACGCAAAAGTAATAAACAGTACGAAAAGAGAGGTAAGGGAACAATATACATGTGATTCCAAAGGAAACAACAGGAAATAATAAAATGTAAGTTATGTTTCCCAAGAACTTACCATTTGGGCCTGGTTCAGGGATGGGATAGTTCTCCTAAAACAAACAAAATTGAAAAAATCATTTAACATGTATAATAACTTTACCTTATGAACATTTTCCATTAAAAACTAGAGTTTCATCATTAGTTTATTTCTTCTTAGAATTAACACAAGCTCAGACCACACTGCTCCTGGGTGCATGCCTGAGAGGATACGCTCAATGGCACGCTGCGCACACCTGCCTAGCCCTTCTTCACTTGTCTGCATAACACAGTGACCGACCCAACAACGGCATGGCCAGCACACTCACAAAGCATACAGAGGACCACACTTGTCACTAGTGACATGTCACAGGGTGAGATAAAGTGCTGACGCTGGGTTCCCTCCCTGGGAAACAGCCTACAAACCAAAGGCGCAATCCTAGCTGAGGAAGAGCTGACTCTAATTGCTGACCTCATCCCACTCACTGGTGCAGCTTCGCCAGGACTAAGGAAAAAGCACACTCCATGTAACTCTAGGCAGAAGGGATCTTTGGGTTTCTAGATCTGCCATCCATGTCAGATCCTGCCTTCCTGGAGAAACACGTTCTTAGATACAGATTAGTTTGGTCTGACGAACTACCCCAGGGAAAGGATGCAGGTGTTTCCGACAGTTGCACGTCAGGGTGTTCCCCTCTAGACAGGTAGGAGAAAGTGTCTGTGCTCCTTCCTTCCCATCAGCACAGACACTGACACCTGGTCCTTTTTCCCTAAAATTCCCATGTGGCATTTTAGGGGCCCCTTGGGAACACATAAGACCTGGATTTGGGCCCCTCTCACAGGTTCAAAAGCAATCTGAGCTATTCTGGTGTTCACAGCTAGTAGTAATAGCAGTAGCAGCAGTAGTAGTAGTAGTGTTGATTTACTAAGCCTTCTTTCCTCATTGCCAACGGGCTAGGAAAGTCCTAATGACAAGGAAGGACACTAAGTGGCCAAATCAAAGTGTTCATTTTATTATTTTAAGGTAATCAAGAAAAGAGGGTGCAGTGGCTCATGCCTGTAATCCCAACAGTTTGGGAGGCTGATGCGGGCGGATCACTTGAGATCAGGAGTTTGAGACCAGCCTGGCCAACATGTGACACCCATCTCTACCAAAAAGATAAAAATTAGCTGGGCGTGGTGGCACGTGCCTGTAGTTTCAGCTACTCAGGAGGCCGAGGCAGGAGAATTGCTTGAACCCAGGAGAGGGAGATGGCAGTGAGCCAAGATTGTGCCACTGCACTCCAGCCTGGGTGACAGGGCAAGATTCCGTCTCAAAAAAAAAAAAAAAAAAAGAAAGAAAGAAAGAAAGAAAAAGAGAGAGAGAGATGGAAATGTTCACAGCACCTGCCATGTGCCAGGCAGTGGGCTGGACTCTATCCTCACCATAGCACTTAGTCTGTAAATGAGAAACCCGGAGCTGGGAAGTTAAATAACTTGGTCAAGGTCATGCTACCAGAGAGTGGATGAAGCCTGCTTCCACTGTGCCCTACTGTAGCCCCAAGTGGAATATGTCTTTTCTCCTTCAGGGGTGGTGCAAAGAGCTGCCAAACAAGTGATGAGAATGTCAGAGCTGGGCCCCATGAAGCAAGCTCTGGGATGAGGCACTGTTCCAAACGTACCTCCCTCAAAAGCGCTTATCTAGCTGCTTTTACAGGCAGCCCCACCGCATGAAACCACACCACGGGCACCAGACACACGCTGCTCGGCACCAGCACTGTGCTTAGTGGTCCGTGGCTTTTGTTTTTCCTAACAAGATCATAAACGCCTGGAAGTCAAAGACCATGCCTTCCGTCTCTTTAGCACCAGGCACAGTGCTTGGCCCCAAACTCAAGTGTCTGTACTTGTTAAATAACCACTATCCAAAATAGTGTTTCCAAGGAAGGTCAGAGGTTTTCACTCATCTCAAGTTACCAGCCCTTTCTGTTGAAGAGGCTCAGTGCTAATTTGAACCTCTTCTCCAGGGAAACAAAGCTCAAAGCTTTAATGCTATTGCTGCCTAGCTGACATTGCTCAATGGCTTCTTTGTGTCAGGTACTGTGTGCTTTACAGGCATTACCTCATTTAATACTAGCAAAAAAACTACATGGTACATCCTACTATTTCCCTTTTCCATGTGATGAGACTGAGGAACCCGCCCATGGTAACACTAAGGTAGCAAATGGTGGAGCTGCATCCAAAGCATCCTGATGGGGGCAAAAAGGCTTAAGGGAGTTTTTAATCTCTTAATAATTTAGACTGGCTACATTGGAAGGAAGGAAGGAAGGAAGGAAGGAAGGAAGGAAGGAAGGAAGGAAGG
>NC_045439.1:82606621-82676749 GCF_002776525.5 Piliocolobus tephrosceles
AGGAAGGAAGGAAGGAAGGAAGGAAGGAAGGAAGGAAGGAAGGAAGGGAGGGAGGGAGGAAGGGAGGAAGGAAGCGAGGGAGGGAGGATGGGAGGGAGGCAGGTAATCAGTCTAGAAATAGCCACCTCAAGATAGCTGATTGTCACCAAAACCTTCCTCAAAGTTGTTGCTGGTCCCACATCAGACATCAGGGACCACTGTGCAAAGTGATGCTTCTGTTATACTGCGTGAATTTTTTTTGCCACTTTAAGTTCTGGGATACATGTGCAGAACCTGCAGGTTTGTTACATCAGTATACACGTGCCATGCTGCTTTGCTGCACCTATCAACCCGTCATCTAGGTTTGAAGCCCCACAGGCATTAGGTATTTGTCCTAATGCCCTCCCCTTGCCCCCAACCCCCGACAGGCCCCGGTGTGTGATGTTCCCCTCCCTGTGTGCATGTGTTCTCGTTGTTCAATTCCCACTTATGAGTGAGAACATGTGGTATTTGGTTTTCTGTTCCTGCATTAGTTTGCTGAGAATGATGGCTTCCAGCTTCATCCATGTCCCTGCAAAAGACATGATCTCATTCTTTTTTATGGCTGCATTATACTGAGTGAAATTTTAAACTGCAGGTTAAATTGAAACTAAACACTAAGGCCTTTATTTCAAACATGGCAGAGCACTCCACCCTCCCTGCTAAAGGCACTAGTAGGCAAATTCACAGACATTGAAAGACAGTTCCACAGCATACAATTCATAGCCTTGCCTCCAGCTAGGCCAGGCCTGAACGCCCCATTTGGAGGTGGAGAGGTGGTAAGACTAAAGCTTAGAACAACAGTCAGGCACACCAAGTAGGCCCTGGGTCACCAGAGAGAACACGACTGTAAATATTTGTTCAAGTTAAGGGAGCTGAACAACTGTGCTCCCACCACACCGCAAAGCTGCAGTGACTCTCCCAGACACTAGAGGGTGCTGTGCCCACAGCCTGTGCTGTGCCTACAGCAGAACACACTTGATGGAGAAGTTAAAATAAATTCCTCTCCCTGCACACCAACTTTCTTTTTCCATTCTTTTTCTTGCTGATTCTAATTACCCTTACAACTCAGGCTTGTCTCCTGCCCCCTGTCTCTGTAGGAGACATGCTACTTGAGCACAAAACCATTTTAACATCAGCCCGTAGGTTTGTAAATATTGCCCTGAGCACACTGTGGAGACTACAACGTTTCAAAGTTATTACAGCATAGTTACTTAAAACCTTGCTCTTCATGTTTCCTTGGCATGATGTTGGCCACAATCCTCTGCTTGATCTCTTTCTCTCTCTCAGATACTCTTCCAATTATCCTATTTCTCGTCTACCAAAGTTCCTTAGGTTCTCTGAGATCCCGAACTTTCACTTTTATCTCCACAGCTCCTTTTCTCCTCATTCCCAACGGTTTAGTCACCTCAATCATATTCAAGGTTTCCTAAACAGAATTTCTTTTTCTTTTCTTTTTTCTTTTTTTATTTTTAGTAACTCATCAGTAGTCCCTGATGTCAGATGTCACTGCACTCAGGCTAGAGTGCAGTGGCACGATCTCAGCTCACTGCAGCCTCGACCTCCTGAACTCAAAGTGATCCTCGCATCCTCCCACCTCAGCCTCCCAAGTAGCTGGGATTACAGGTGTGTGGCGTGCTGCATGACTAATTTTTTTTTTTTTTTGGTAGAGACGGAGTTTCACCATGTTGGCCAGGCAGGTCTCGAACTCCTGGCCTCAAGTGATCTGCCTGCCTCTGCCTCCCAAAGTGCTGGGATTACAGGTGTGAGCCACCGTGCCTGGCCAAATTTCTTATCTTTTAATGAGTGACTGTACAGGGGGTAAAAAGGAATTGAGTAACTCTTCTTTACCATAGTTGTGTCCGTTTTCCAGCATATTTCACTTCAAGTCAGAAATACATATCTGAATCACACATATACTCTCCCTTCTACCCCCTTCAGCTCCTCCCGCTGCCCCACCAGCCCACTCCTGAAGCAACTCATGGAAATACTTCAGGAAGTACCCTCTGTGGGGACATAGGATCATCTCAGGTACCTCTCACATACTAAACGTTATCTTGCTTTTCCTAAATACATTTTTTACATTAGCCTAAATATATATTTCCTAGCTATGTCGTCACTGGCGCCATTTCCTCTACTTCCACCTGCATAACTGAGTTGATTCCCTCAACATGTCTTGCTTGGGTTGCAGCAACGGCTTCAACACAAGCAGAAATGGAAGGAAGATGCCTTTTCCCTCCTCCAGCCAACCTGAGTGGCACAGTGAACTCAGACTTCTGGAACTGCCTGTCTACATGCAACCCAGGCTTCCCCCACCAGCTGCGTGACCTCTGGGTAGTTATGTAACCCGTGTGCCCCAATTTCCTCTTTCATATGATAATCATGAAAGGGAATGCCGACTCAGTAAATATGTTCGCTGTTATTACAAAAGAAGTAAAATCAAAGTTATTTTTCCATAATTAGCTCATGCTATGGTTGAACCAACCCTGGTCAATCTTGTCCTTCTGATAAGAGTAAAGCATGTTAAATAGAAATTACAGGAGGCCACTGTTTTGCTCCTGTACTGGGCCCCAAGAGAACAGAATAAAAACCCAGAATATAGCCACTCATACTAAAGTTCCACGTCATCAAAGCAAAACTAAGTTGTTATATGACCTTCAGAGAAATCAGGAGAGATAACAGCCAAATATCCCAAACAGGCCAGTTTCAGTCAGCATGATAATAAAGTTCCCTCTACTTTAATCCTTACCAAAAAAATGAAAAATAATGACCTGAAGAAACCTCATCTTAACCAGTTATTTTTCTTTTGTTCTATTTCCCTGTTTCCACCTTACAAGGAAAATAACTGAAATGACCAATCTGCTTTTTCTTGTGTTTCTGCTTTCTTTAGCTCTTTTCTGTTTGTAATACCAACCTCCTCTGTTTACCTCACTGGAACACACGCTATTTTATGGAATAAAGTGTTGCCCAATTCTAGAATTGCAAATAAAGCCAAATAAAATCTTTTAAATTAAATTGTAATAATTTTATCTTTTGACAAGTATTTTAAATTGTTTTGTGGAAAAGTTGTGTTCTGCATCCTGGATTCAACCAAACCTCAGGTCAAAAATATTCAAAAAATAAGAAATAGCAATACAACCCTAAAAAATAATGCAAATGAAAAATAATCTATAACAATGATTTACAAAGCACTGACATTGTGTTAGGTGTTATAGGTAATCTGGGGGGATTTAGAGCAGATGGGAGGATGCATGGAGGTTATATGCGAATACTACACCATTTCATCATGTACAAGGGACTTGAGAATCCTTGGATTTTGGCATCCGCAAAGGGTTCCTGGAGCCAATCCTTCCCCTACTCCAGGATACCAAGGACAACTGTATTCTCATGGTTTTCATATCAACCTTAAGAAAATCTGACCACTCTTTACAAGGCTGGAATTTGGAAGAAAGTGAAGGGATTCTAGCAGTTTTTAGGCTTGACTCTGCCAGTTGTGGAAAGAGTGCAACATGCTCCCACTGTCTTAGGGTGGGGGATGGCATGGCTGGCAGTGTGTGGGGAAGGTGCTGGTTTCATCCCAGATGCACAGCAGTCACCTGCTCCCTGCTGCCAAGCCTCCTGTGGCCTGTGGAGGGCTGCCCTGCACGCCTGCAGAGCGCAAGAGACCCTGTTTTTCTTCCTTTCCCCTTTCCATTTTCCCTTTCTCTTGAGTGCCTGAAAGGTGTTTTGAGGGTAGGAGGAAAATTCAAAGGTTTCCCAATTGGCTATTTTGTCATGAGAGGCTTTGTTCTAGCCGCGTTGGTCCTGACAAACTTGAGGTCAAAATAGGAGATAGAATGTCTTCCCAAGGTCCAATGAGCTGGTCTCCAGCCCAAGCTCTCCTGGCTCCATTCAACGTTGTTCTGCTGATAACAATCTCGCTGAAATGCAAATTCATATCAAGTCGCCAGTGACCCTGGAGACTCCTAAACCCCTCACGTGGTGGCCACCACGCCCCCATCTTACCTGCAACCACACCACACTCACCCTTTCCCATTGCCTAATCCCTCTCCCTCTTCCAGATCCCACAGGAGGTGGGAAGTGAGGCATCTGGGATGACTTCTAAATTCCTACGAGAATTAGGAGACACTTAGGTTTGGACATGCTGGGACTAAGGTGTCTTGGGACATCCAGGTGGGGCTATTGATATATAATAATGTTTTGTGATTCAAAATGTCACAAAATGGAGTCTTTTTTTTCCAATATTGTATCTACATGTACATATTTCTCCTTCTTCTTAATTTCTGCCATGCATTTTTATAGAGAAATTTCCCCTACATCCATAATTCTAGTATCTCCCCTTAGAATAGGGCTGCTTTTACGGAATGTTAAAATCCTATTTGTGATATTGCTTGCTGCTTCTCCTGCTTTTCATAGTGAAAGGAGGTGGCCAAATGCCTAGGCAGATAGGAGTGGGTATCCAGTGACATTCCACCTCCAAGTGGAAGACAGTTTAAAGCCTGAAAGCCAAGCTACAAGTTAAATCCTGGGACTGGATCAAGAACTTGTCTTCCTGTTTGAATGCTTTCCTCTGATTGATCCCCACCCTTCACCTATTTTACATATACCTAATCTTTCCTAAGCGGTTTTCTACACTTTTTTGCCCACCTTTGAGTGGTGTCTTCACTTTAACATTTTTTGCATACTCACAAACCATTCAATACACACTTCCCATCCTGTGCCTATAAAGATCCCAGAATCAGTTGGTAGAGGGCGAAATGGCCTGACTTCAGGAAAGAGACAACCTGACTTCTGCGAAGACAACCCGCCCTTCCCATCCCTTCTCCAGTTCCCCTCTCTGCTGAAAGCCATTTTCATCGCTCAGTAAAATTCTCCACCTTCATCATCCTTCAATCATCTGAGTGACCTCATTCTTCTTGGACACTGGACAAGAGCTCAGGGCCCACCAAGTGCAGGTACCCAGAAAAGGCTGTCACACTGGCCCTTTGCCCCTCACCAGTGGCATGCCCTGTGCAGTGAGGCAAGGGACCAACTGAGCTGCTAACATGCCACCATCTGCAGATGGTGGAACTAAAGGAGCACTGTAACGGCCCCTCTGGGGCTTCGGGGTCATGGATACCCTCACCTGGGTGCTGCCACATTCCCCTCGAGGAGCTTGCTCCTGTGTCAGTGCCTGGAGCAGCTGGCCGGCTGGATCCTGCACTCGCTCATTCATATGCTCCCTCCCACAAGGGGTTGAGCACAGTAGGTCCGGTAGAAAAGGCACCCCTTCCGTAAGTCCAGCAAAGGGGCCAAGAAAAAGCTTGCATCACTTTGAGAGGAAAATGCTACCTTTGTGCCTTGTGGTCTTTCACAGACAAAGGCACTGCCTTTCCAGAGCTGTTGGCGGAGGTGGGAGTGTTTGCTGGATTTAATTTCCTGTTTTGAATTTGAAATGGTGTGTTCAGTTTGGGTTTTTGTTGTTGTTAAAACATAATTAAGATAAAAGCAAGAAAGATGCTTCGTTGGGTTACTTGCTGCTACCCAGTTTCTCTTTTTCTGGAGGAGTTTTAGATTCTCTTTTCACTCTTGAGTGTCTCTGACTGGTAAGGGTTAATTAAGCAGCCTGCAGCTCGTCACTATCAGGGTAATCTGGTTTAATCCAGCTGCTCCTTCATGACTATCAGCCCCTTTAATCTGATCACATAGAAGCAGCTGGCTCAGAGAAACAGACATGATGCCCAGGACCATCTGAGCTGCCCATGTTCATGCCCTCTCATTATACAATCCGCTTCTCACCCCAAAATCTTAACAGTAAAGTATAGACGGCAAGGAGGGGACATTTAAAATGTGCTGTATTAGATATAGATTTATCTTATTTTTAAAAATACATAAAAGTATTTAAAAATGCTTAGGTCAAGGCAGGGCACGGTGGCTCACACCTGTAATCCCAGCACTTTGGGAGGCTGAGGCGGGTGGATCACAAGATCAAGAGATCAAGACCATCCTGGCTAATACTGTGAAACTCCGACTCTACTAAAAATACAAAAAAATAGCTGGGTACAGTGGCAGGCCCCTGTAGTCCCAGCTACTTGGGAGGTTGAGGCAGGAGAATGGCGGGAAACCGGGAGGCAGAGCTTGCAGTGAGCTGAGATCTGGCCACTGCATTCCAGCCTGGGTGACAGAGTAAGACTCCATCTCAAAAAACAAAACAAAACAAAAATGCTTAGGTCAAAGCAATTCTTTTGACCTAAGGTATAATACGTTGCCTCAATAGACAAAAACTCAAGAAATATCTTCATGGACCTCCAAGTAATGTTTAAACTTGATACCAGTGTGTTATTTTTTTCTGCCCTTTATAATTAAACAACATTCACCCATCATTCTAAAATTATTATTTTTTCCTTTAATTTGTTGCCTCCTCACATAGCTGATCATAACGAAAATCTGACTACATCCCCTCCACGGTGTTCAGTTTTCTGGAAGTGGAGCCTGTTTTGTTCCTGTACTTCTCCCTGTTCAGATGCTCCTGCCTGAAGTCTGGAAGAGCCGGCTTTCAGGAAGAAGGGAGATGAAGTGCACTCAGAGGGTGACTGATGAACTGATTTGTAATGCAATGTACAGAACTTGAGAGGAGCATCTAGAAATGTTTATAGAATTTTTTTGTTTGTTTTTGTTTTGAGATAGAGTCTCATTCTGTCACCCAGGCTGGAGTGCAGTGGCGTGATCTCGGCTTACTGCAGCCTCCGCCTCCCCGTTCAAGTGATCTCGTGCCTCAGCCTCCTGAGTAGCTGAGATTACAGGTGTGGACCACCACACCCGGTTAATTTTTGTATTTTAGTAGAGACAAGATTTTGCCATGTTGGCCAGGCTGGTCTCAAACTCCCGGCCTCAAGTGATCTGCCCGCCTTGGCCTCCCAAAGTGCTGGGGTTACAGGCGTGAGCCACTGTGCCTGGTTGTTTATAGCATTTTGACATGACACAGCATTCAAATATATTGATGCAAACATATCAGTCCATGGCCGCCTGGATAAAATAAAATTGGTCCTTCATTGTGGACAGTTTGTAAAGCCCTGTATTAAAGTACCCAGCACATGCCTGGAATGCAGTAGGCAGTCAACATATTAATTCCCCTCATTTCCCTACCATTCAAGTGAACCCTACATTACAAAAACAAGCTGCCCACCACCCCCACCACCAAACATAGCTTCTGTGGGGGAAAAGCTAATTTGACTGTTCTATATTCTAACTTCATGAAACAGGAATTCATTTCCTAATTAAAAGCTTCTGGGTTTCTACAGACTGATCAAAGGGGCATACAGTAAACTGGAAAATACAGAGGAAAACAAGATTATTGCCTGGGCCCACATTATAATAACTTGGTTAGGAAAACTGTCCATGTGTTTGAAGGCCCTGGTCTCCGTCCACCTCTTTTTAAGCTGATAGGGTTTAAGTGTCCGTCCTCGGGGTCTCTGGCTTCCTGCTACCACTAACAGTGTGCTCGATGCTGTGCTAGGCCTTTCACACGCACGACTGAATCCTCATACAACCAAACAGAACACTACTATTACCCCCATTTCACTGGGAAGTTGAAGTGGAAAATAATTTGTTGAGTCATATGACTAGCAGCAGTAGAACAGGGACTAAACCCCACTCTGGCTCCCCAGCCTGGTTTGGGAACTTCGCACTATTTGCATTTAGAGAGAACCCCAGCGAGCTGACACTGTTTGCTTCTTTATACATCAACTTGGTCATCAGTCCCTTTTGCTCCCTCCAACTCCCAAACTTTCTCTATTTAAAACGAGGGGAAAGCGAAAGTCCTTAAGTCTCAGGTTGTTGTTTCATTTTGTTCTCATTATAAAAGAAAACCACCGGTCTTAGTGTGTGGCTGACTTACCACCCAATTTATAAATACTCCTCCTTGCTGTGGTCAAGGTGATCATTAAACTAATTAGTAGGCGAGGAGTTTAATTTTTTGTTCCCTGCAGCCATACATCAAGAAAGAAGAGAATGGTACTTTCTCCTTAGGCAGTAGGGATGCTGTGCGGTACGTTTCCTTCCTGCCAGTTAAGGGACAAGTAAAGTGGACCAGGTCACACTCCCCCACAGGACCACTGCCCTGGACGCTGGCTGGTTCCTGGCCTTACCTCAAGCAGGAAGGCAGCACTGGGAAGGGTTGAGCCGTCGCTTCCTGCTTCAGAACACTTAGGAACCCTGCTTCAGATTTTAGGAATGATTTATATACATTTTGGAAAGCAAATAATGATGTAATTTAAATGATACACTTTTCCCTTGAAAATGTATACATTTTTTGAAAAGATTTTAGGAATGAGAGTTTCCCCAAACAACTCCCTTCATAGGAGTTCCTGAGGCACTGAACCATTTTATCAGCAGACCCTGCCCTCAGTATACCTAAACCGGCCAGTTTTTTGAGCTTCAGTTCCCCAGCCAGCCAGAAATGGAAGCATTTTTAATCTGTGCCTGGGTGGTCTTACATCAAAAGAAGAAAACAGTCAAATTCTCCCCACTTCCCCTTATCTTTTTTGTAATTTATATCCAACCAAGGTTCCCCCTCCCCACCCAAAGGCAACCGCTGACAATTTATTAAGCCCAGGAAATCCTGGGTTTCATTTTGGTCCTCTTGCAGAGAGGAAAATGGCTGGTTCCCCTCAAAGCTTCCCCAGGATTGTTCCTCCTAGTCGCTATCTCTGGTTCACTACTGGCCCCAAACCCAAGCCACTGAGCCTATCTGTCTTAAGGAAAAGGTGGAGGAGCAGGGATACCACACTGGGGGTGGGGGGTGGGCCCTGAGGAGGTGCTGGTGGAAGACTATGCCTGAGAAGGGGTGGCAAGGGCCCAGAAGGTTTGTGTGGAGCTGCAGGTGCACCTGAGGCAGCACAGTCCTCGCTGGTGGGTCTCCTCTGCTGACAACTCTTTCTGCCCTTTCCCCTCCAGTGTTGGGGCTCTCTCCAGGGTAATGTCCTCCTCTGATTTCCTTCCCACTCTACATGGTTCACTCAGCCTAGGCAAGCTCAGCCATACACAATTCCCCATAGGGCACTATTTGAGACAGGACAACTCTTTGTTGTCCGGGACAGTGCTATGAACTGAATAAAGTCTGCAGTAGTGCTCCTCAGTCATTGTGACAACCAAACCTCCCTGACACATTTCCAAAGGCCCCCTGGGTGGGGGTGGGCGGTGCAGTACTGCTCAGTAGAGGAGCAAAGGACTCCTGAGTTTACATTTCCACCCCAGATAGCATCCCTGCACTCCAGACCCCTGCACCCAAGGAAATTTCTCAAAGGCACCTTGTGTCCTGTCCCAGGGACATCTTTATTTTTATTTTTTAATATTTTTATTTGTTATTTTATTATTATTATTTTTTAGACAGAGTTTTGTTGTAATCCAGGCTGGAGTACAGTGGTGCCATCTCAGTTCATTGCATCTCTGACTCCCAGACTCAAGCAATTCTCAGCTTCGCAAGTAGCTGGGATTACAGGCGTGCAGCACCACACCCAGCTAATTTTTGTATTTATAGTAGAGGCAGAGTTGCACCATGTTGGCCAGGTTGGTCTCAAACTCCTGACCTCAAGTGATCTGCCTGCATTGGCCTCTCAAAGTGCTGGGATTACAGGCATGAACCACCACACCTGGCCTCCAGAGACATCTTAAACTCAAATTTTCAAACCTGATCTCATCATTTTAATCTACTCTGACTAGTAAATGACCCTACCACTTCCCATTCTCAAACTGAGCCTACGTGTTTTCCTAAATCCTCCTCTGAACTCTTTTACCCAGTTAGTGTACCAGCACACAACCACAGGTGAAATTCTCTAGCCCATCATATTTTCTAGATCCTTTAGGTTACAGCCGCCCCAACCTAGCCCCTAATCCAGTCAGAGTGGGTTCTAATGCAAAGCTGATGAGATTAAGGTTAGTTCCCTGCTGCTCTAATCTTCAAAGCTTTGTCTACAAAACCATAATAGAGGTAGACTGCCTGAGCAGTAGAAGACCATGAGTTTGAGTTAAAGTGGAGGAGAACTTAACTGTGGTTCTGCACCTTAGGTGCATGACTTTTAAGCAGGCTCTGAGCAGATAGAGGGCCAAGGGCCCCTCCCTGTGGGGTCTTTTCTCTCTGAGGCCTCCATCAAAGGCTCTGTCATAATTGTTGACTTTGTCTCTCTGCCTCCCTCAGTAAACTTGGGAGCAGGGGCTGTGTCCTCCTCTCGGGGCCCTCAGCCCAGTGCCTGGCACATGGCAGGCATCCTTTCATGAGTGAATGTTTGTGGAATGAAGTACTGAGTTGGAAATCACTCTGCAAACTGTGTAGACCTGGACCACTTTCCCTTATTCATACTACCCTCTGGCATTTGCAAAAAGAAACACTAACAGCCTCACTTTAATTCAGGACCTTCGGTGGAGGCTCGAAAGAGTGGAATGAGCACCGGACTGGGGAGTCTGAACATCTGAGTCTGTTAACTAACACAACTTATCACCTTGGCTATGGCACTTTCTCCAACTGAGGAGATGGAGTGTCAGCTGGGACAAGGGGTCTACAGAGGGGCTTAGAGCCGCTTAAAGAGAGCCCTTGAACAACCTGAAATTGTTGCCAAACTCAGTCTGTTTGCATTCTGTTGAGGGGACACCACAGATTCTTAAATAGTCAAGAACTGCAAGTCTGGATAAGCTTCTGAATTACTGCAGTTTACATACTGATGCATGGACTTTGAGGGAAAGGAGGTACAAGGGAGCAGCAGAGATGGCTGGCACTCGTCCCACATAGCCACTGCCATCACAGGCCCATCTGAGAGGGACTTTGTCAAGGGAGCCTTGGCATGACTAGGGTGCTGACTCAGCCACTCCCTAAACTTTATTTAGTGCCACAAGCCAAGGAGCAAAAGGCAGGGTCTCAGGCAGAGAACACACATACAGAATGCTCCTAAAGGGACAGAGGCACGGGATTAGAAAGGAAAACTGCTGGAAAGCGAACCAGATAGGGACTTAGGGACAGAAGGAGCCTTACAGACAAGGGGACTATCAAGATCCAGAAGTCTGGCACAGGCAAGGGGAACACCAGGGGTTCTGGAGATGGAGGCCTAGACTGGAAGGAAAGGAGAAGGAGCTGGCACTTCCTGAGCATGTACTAAGTGCTGAGTACTCTTGTGATCATAATAATCCTGCAGGGAGGTTTATCAGTCCCAAGCAAGGGGAGTTAAATAGAAGTTCCGCTGTTTTTAAGTGTCCTCTGACCCCCCTTTCTGCTCTGCACTGACTGCCCAGATAATTCAGACAGCCTTAGCATTTTCTTTGAAAAGGCCAATGACAAGAGGCTGGACTGTAAATCTGCAGCTGGCAAAGGAGAGAGAACGATTCATTCAAACAGTTTGCAACCATCCTGGGCACCGGCCACGTGCCAGCCACGGGGCTAGGTTCAGGGAGGCACACGACTAGATCCCTGCCCTTTGCAACAGCCACTACCCGCCGCCCCGACACCCCGAGGGTAACCAGCCCGGATCTGGGCAGCCAGGGCGCTTAAGGTGGGGGGCCGGCACAGGGCTGGAAGTGGGAAGCCAGGACTGCGGCTGGGCTCAGAGGAGAGTGAGGTAGGGTCTGTAGGCTTCCCACCCTCCTTCCCTGCTTACCAGGCGCAAGTCCCCCGGTCCGTGCAACACCAGGGAAAGGTTCTTGGGCTTGGCCGCCGCCGCCGCCATGGAGCTCTTTTGGCTCTCGGGTGCGGCCTGGAAGGCTCGGGACGTTTGGTCGCTCTGGTGGCGCTGCCCAGCCGAGGGTCCAGAGCACAGGGAGGAAGGCGGGGCCTGGAAGAAGCGGCGCACGCAGGGGCGGGGCTAGGCTTCCTCCTTTGTGACAGCCCGGGCGGTGCTAGCGTGGAGGGGCGGGGCTTCCTGGCCTTCTCCAGACCCGGAGGCGGGGCAGGGCTTCGCGAGGGGTCTAGGGGCGCGAAGCCTGGGCGCTGGCTCCATCTGCAGCACGCTGTTTGTTTGTTTGTTTGTGGCCCAGGCTGGAGTGCAATGGTGCGATCTTGGCTCACTGCAAGCTCCGCCTCCCGAGTGCACGCCATTCTCCTGCCTCAGCCTCCCGAGTAGCTGGGACTACAGGCGCCGGCCACCACGTATTTTTGTTTAGTAGAGACGGGATTTCACCGTGTTAGCCAGGATGGTCTCGATATCCTGACCTAATGATCCGCCCGCCTCGGCCTCCCAAAGTGCTGGGATTATGGGCGTGAGCCACCGCGTCAGCCCTGAAGCGCCTGTTTTTGCCGTCTCACATCCAAGCGCACACAGCTGCCCTGAAAATCGACTGCGGAGGCAGTAGGCACAAGACCAGGGCTCTCAAATGTTATCTGCAGAAGAATAGGGGTGGGAAATGTGAGGAGCTGTTGATAATGCAGATTCTCAGGACCAGCACCGAGATTCTAATCCAGTAGGTCTAGGTCTGAGGTGCAGCCCGAGGGTCCATATTCCTAGCAACGAGAACGCTGAGGCTGTCGGTGGAGCTCAGTGTGCACTTTGGGAGACAGGAGCTACCATGACACAGCGTCTATGTCGGCCCTGTTTCTCCAGCCTCCAGCAAATGGCCTGGCACGACTAGGAGTGAATGAATTCGTGCATTATTCCAAGGGCCTGGTGCATAAGTATAAAAAAGACATGAGGCCAGGCGCACTGGCTCACGCCTGTAATCCCAGCACTTTGGGAGGCTGAGGGGGGGGTGGATCACCTGAGGTCAGGAGTTTGAGACCAGCCTAATATGATGAAACCCCATCTCTGCTAAAAATACAAAAATTAGCCGGGCGTGGTGGCATGTGCCTTAATCTCAGCTACTTGGGAGGCTGAGACAGGAGAATAGCTTGAACCCGGGAAGCAGAGGTTGCAGTGAGCTGAGATCGAGCCATTGAACGCCAGCCTGGGCAACAAGGGTGAAAATCTGTCTAAAAAAAAAAAAAAAAGCCGTAAAATGGAATTTGTGAACCTCTTTCTCTCAACTGGTTTTGCTGCTTCTATTCAAAGCAGAGTTTCTGCTCAAACTCTTTCTTCAAGCCTCTCAGCCCTCTGAGAAACAGTGAGGTTTTACTCTCTGAGGAGAGAGCCGCTTCTAGCGAGGCCTAAGTCTATAAGGCCCCTCTCTCCTTTGAGGACAGTGCTCAGGATTTCATTCCCTTACAGTCCCCCCTCCCCCATATGTAACTGCTGAATTGATTCACCTTGCCTGCTGCCTAGACAAAACTAATTTATCAAGACAAGGGAACTGCAATAGAGGAAGAGTTCATGCAGAACCGGCTATGCAGGAGACTAGAGTTTTATTATTGCTCCAATCAGGCTGCCCAAGCATTCGAACATACGGGGACTCAGAGTTTTTAAGGATAGTTTGATGGGTGGGGAAAGGCCAGTGAGTCAGGAGTGCTGATTGTTTGGGTCGCAGATGAAATCATAGGGGATCTAAGCTGTCTTCTTGGACTGAGTCAGTTCCTAGGTAGAGGCCACAAGATCAGATGAGCGAGTTTATCGGTCTGGTTGGTGCTACTTCTTGAGGGACCAGTGCCAGTATAGGCTGTATTTGTTCCTTGCTGAGGGCCCTGGTTCCTCTGGGATTAGGCCTAGATATTTGGCTTGTTGTAAGCAGAGCTGGGCTTCTAGTTTAGACACCTTGCACGCTTGATTAGCTAGAAAGTTCAAGAGATCTAGACTAGCCTGCTGGCATGAGGCTTCCAAACTGGGAGCCAAGAGTAAATCATCCAGATTCTATTCCAAGATGGCCAAATAGGAACAGCTGTGGTCTGCAGCTCCCAGTGTGATCGATGCAGAAGATGGTGATTTCTGCATTTCCAACTGAGGTACCTGGTTCATCTCATTGGGACTGGTTGGACAGTGGCTGCAGCCCACAGAGGGCGAGCCGAAGTAGGGCAGGGCATCGCCTCATCTGGAAGTGCAAGCAGTCGGGGAATTTCCCTTTCCTAGCCAAGGAAAGCCATGACAGAATGTACCTGGAAAATCGGGACACTCTCACCCAAATACTGCACTTTTCCAATGGTCTTAGCAAATGACACACCAGGAGATTATATCCTGTGCCTGGCTCAGTGGGTCCCACGCCCACAGAGCCTTGCTCACTGCTAGCACAGCAGTCTGAGGCAGCAGCCTGGCAAAGGAGGAGGGTCTGCCATTGCTGAGGCTTGAGTAGGTAAACAAAGTGGTCGGGGAAGCTCAAACTCGGCAGAGCCCACCACAGCTCTGCAAGGTCTGCTGCCTCTGTAGACCCCACCTCTGGGGGCAGGGCATAGCTGAATAAAAGGCAGCAGAAACTTCTGCAGACTTAAACATCCCTGTCTGACAGCTCTGAAGAGAGAAGTGGCTCTCCCAGCACGGTGTTTGAGCTCTGAGACTGGACAGAATGCCTCCTCAAGTGGGTCCCTGGCCCCTGTTTAGCCTAACTGGGAGACACTTCCCAGTAGGGGCCGACTGACACCTCATACAGGCGGATGCCCCTCTGGGATGAAGCTTCCAGAGGAAGGATCAGGCAGCAATATTTGCTCTTCTGCAATATTTGCTGTTCTGCAGACTCCACTGGTGGTACCCAGGGAAACAGGGTCTGGAGTGGACCTCCAGCAAGCTCCAACAGACCTGCAGCTGAGCGACCTGACTCTTAGAAGGAAAACTAACAGACAGAAAGGAATAGCATCAACATCAACAAAAAGGACATCCACACCAAAACCCCATCTGTAGGTCACCAGCATCAAAGACCAAAGGTAGATAAAACCACAAAGATGGGGAGAAACCAGAGCAGAAAAGTGACAAATTCTAAAATCCAGAGTGCCTCTTCTCCTCCAAAGGATCATAGCTCCTCATCAGCAATGGAACAAAGCTGGGCAGAGAATGACTTGATGAGCTGACAGAAGAAGGCTTCAAAAGGTTAGTAATAACATACTTCTCTGAGCTGAAGGAGGATGTTCGAACCCATTGCAAAGAAGCTAAAACCCTTGAGAAAAGATTAGATGAATGGCTAACTAGAATAAATAGTGTAGAGAAGACCTTAAATGACCTGATGGAGCTGAAAACCATGGCACAAGAACTACGTGATGCATGCACAAACTTCAATAGCCGATTCAATCAAATGGAAGAAAGGATATCAGTGACTGAAGATCAAATTAATGAAATAAAGCAAGAGGAAAAGTTTAGAGAAAAAAGGATAAAAAGAAATGAACAAAGCCTCCAAGAAATATGGGACTATGTGAAAAGACCAAATCTACATTTGATTGGTGTACCTGAAAGTGACAGGGAGAATGGAAACAAGTTGGAAAACACTCTTTAGGATATTATCCAGGAGAGCTTCCACAACCTAGCAAGGCAGGCCAACATTCTATTCAGGAAACACAGATAACACCACAACAATACTCCTCAAGAAGAGCGACCCCAAGACACACAATTGTCAGATTCACCAAGGTTGAAATGAAGGAAAAACTGTTAAGCACAGCCAGAGAGAAAGGTCAGGTTACCCACAAAGGGAAGCTCATCAGACTAACACCAGATATCTTGGCAGAAACTCTACAAGCCAGAAGAGAGTGGGGGCCAATATTCAACATTCTTCAAGAAAAGAACTTACAACCCAGAATTTCATATCCAGCCAAACTAAGCTTCATAAGTGAAGGAGAAATAAAATCCTTTACAGACAAGTAAATGCTGAGAGGTTTTGTCACCACCAGGCCTGCCTTACAAGAGCTCCTGAAGGATACACTAAACATGGAAAGCAACAACCAGTACCAGCACTGCTAAAACATGCCAAATTTTAAAGACCATCGATGCTAAGAAGAAACTGCATCAAATAATGGGCAAAATAACCAGCTAACATCATAATGACAGGACCAAATTCACATATAACAATATTACCCATAAAAGTAAATGGGCTAAATGCCACAATTAAAAGACACAGACTGGCAAATTGGATAAAGAGTTGAGACTAATTGGTGTGCTGTATTCAGTAGACCCATCTCATGTGCGGAGACGCATATTGGCTCAAAATAAAGGGATGGAGGAAGATCTACTAAACAAATGGAAAGCAAAAAAAAAGCAGAGCTTGCAATCCTAGTGTCTGATAAAACAGACTTTAAACTAACAAAGATCAAAAGAGACAAAGAAGGCCATTACATAATGGTAAAGGGATGTATTCAACAAGAAGAGCTAACTATCCTAAATATATATGCACCCAATACAGGAGCACCCAGATTCACAGAGCAAGTCCTTAGAGACTTACAAAGAGACTTAGACTCCCACACCATAATAATGGGAGACTTTAACATCCAACTGTCAATATAAGACAGATCAATGAGACAGAATGTTAACAATGATATCCAGGACTTGAACTCAGTTCTGCACCAAGTGGACCTAATAGACATCTACAGAACTCTCCACCCGAAATCAACAGAATATACATTCTTCTCAGCACCACATCACACTTAGTCCAAAATTGACCACATAGTTGGAAGTAAAGCACTCCTCAGCAAATGTAAAAGAACAGAAATCACAACACACTGTCTCTCAGACCACAGTGCAATCAAATTAGAACTCAGGATTAAGAAACTCACTCAAATCCGCAAAGCTACATGAAAACTGAACAATCTGTTCCTGAATGACTAATGGGTAAATAATGAAATGAAGGCAGAAATAAAGATGTTCCTTCAAACTAATGAGAACAAAGACACAATGTACCAGAATCTCTGGGACACATTTAAAGCAGTGTGTAAAGGGAAATTTATAGTACTAAATGCCCACGAGACAAAGCAGGAAAGATCTAAAATCAACACCCTAACATCACAATGGAAAGAACTAGAGAAGCAAGAGCAAACAAATTCAAAAGCTAGCAGAAGGCAAGAAATAACTAAGATCAGAGTAGAACTGAAGGAGATAGAGACACAAAAGACCTCTGAAACATCAATGAATCCAGGAGCTGTTTTTTTGATAAGATCAACATAATTGATAGACAGCTAGCAAGACTAATAAAGAAGAAACAAGAGAAGAATCAAATAGATGCAATAAAAAATGATAAAGGGGATATCACCACTGATCCCACAGAAATACAAACTACCGTCAGAGAATACTATAAACACGTCTATGCAAATAAGCTAGAAAATTGAGAAGAAATGGATAAATTCCTCAACACATACACTCTCCCAAGACTAAAGGAAGAAGAAGTTGAATCTCTGAATGAACCAATAACAGGTTCTGAAATTGAGGCAATAATTAATAGCCTACCAACCAAAAAAAGTCCAGGACCAGACAGATTTATAGCCGAATTCTACCAGAGGTACAAAGAGGAGCTGGTACCATTCCTTCTGAAACTATTCCAAACAATAGAAAAAGACGGAATCCTCTCTAACTGATTTTATGAGTACAACATCATCCTGATACCAAAGCCTGGCAGAGACACAACAAAAAAAGAGAATTTTAGACCAATATCCCTGATGAACATCAATGCAAAAATCCTCAATAAAATACTGGCAAACCAAATCCAGCAGTACATCAAAAAGCTTATCCCCCATGATCAAGTCAGCTTTATCCCTGGGATGCAAGGCTGCTTCAACATACGCAAATCAATAAACGTAATCCATCACATAAACAGAAGCAATGATAAAAACCACATGACTATCTCAATAGATGCAGAAAAGGCCTTCAACAAAATTCAACAGCCCTTCATGCTAAAACTCTGATAAACTAAGTATTGATGGAACGTATCTCAAAATAATGAGAGCTAGTTATGACAAACCCACAGCCAATATCATACTAAATGGGCAAAAGCTGGAAGCATTCCCTTTGAAAACCAGCACAAGGTAAGGATGCCCTCTTTCACCACTCCTATTCAACATAGTGTTGGAAGTTCTGGCCAGGGCAATAAGGCAAGAGAAAGAAATAAAGGGTATTCAATAGGAAAAGAGGAAGTCAAATTGTCCCTGTTTGCAGATGACATGATTGTATATTTAGAAAACCCCATCGTCTCAGCCCAAAATCTCCATAAACTGATAAGCAACTTCAGCAAAGTCTCAGGATACAAAATCAATGTGCAAAAATCACAAGCATTCCTATATGCCAATAACAGACAAACAGAGAGCCAAATCATGAGTGAACTCCCATTCACAATTGCTACAAAGAGAAAAAAATACCTAGGAATCCAGCTTACAAGGGATGTAAAGGACCTCTTCAAGGAGAACCACAAATCACTTGCTCAATGAAATAAAAGGGGACACAAACAAATGGAAGAACATTCCATGCTCTTGGATAGGAAGAATCAACATCACGAAAATGGCCATACTGCCCAAGGTAGTTTACGCATTCAATGCCATCCCCGTCAAGCTACCAATGACTTTCTTCACAGAATTGAAAAAAACTAAAGTTCATATGGAACCAAAAAAAGCCTGCATTGCCAAGACAATCCTAAGCAAAAAGAACAAAGCTGGAGGCATCATGCCACCTGACTTCAAACTATACTACAAGACTACAGTAACCAAAACAGCATGGTACTGGTATCAAAACAGATATATAGAGCAATGGAACAGAACAGAAGCCTCTGAAATAACACCACACATCTACAACTATCTGGTCTTTCACAAACCTGACAGAAGCAAGCAATGGGGAGGCCGGGCACAGTGGCTCACACCTGTAATCTAAGCATTTTGGGAGGCTGAGGCAGGCAGATCACAAGGTCAGGAGATTGAGACCATTCTGGCTAACACAGTGAAACACTGTCTCTACAAAATAATAATAATAATAATAATACAAAAAATTAACCGGGCATTGTAGCAGCACCTGTAATCCCAGCTACTCGGGAGCTGAGGCAGGAGAATGGCATGAACCTGGGAGGTGGAGATGGCAGTGAGCCGAGATTGTACCACTGCACTCTAGCCTGGGTGACAGAGCAAGACTCCGTCTCAAAAAACAAGAAACAAACAAACAAAAAAACCCAAAACAAACAAACAAGAAAAGCAATGGGGAAAATATTCCCTATTTAATAAATGGTGCTGGGAAAACTGTCTAGACATATGTAGAAAGCTGAACCTGGATCCCTTCCTTATAACTTATACAAAAATTTATTCAAGATGGATTAAAAACTTAAATGTAAGACCTAAAACCATAAAAACTCTAGAAGAAAACCTAGGCAATACCATTCATGACATAGGCATGGGCAAGGACTTCATGACTAAAATACCAAAAGCAATGGCAACAAAAGCCAAAATAGACAAATGTAGTCTAATGAAACTAAAGAGCTTCTGCACAGCTTCTGCACAGCAAAAGAAATCACCATCAGCATGAACAGGCAACCTACAGAATGGGAGAAAATTTTTGCAATCTACCCATCTGACAAAGCACTAATATCGAGAATCTACAAAGAGCTTAAACAAATTTACAAGAAAAGAACAAACAACCCCATCAAAAATTGGGCAAAGGATATTAATAGTCACTTCTCAAAATAAGACATTTATGTAGCCAACAGACACATGGAAAAATGCTCATCATCACTGGTCATCAGAGAAATGCAAATCAAACCACAAGGAGATGCCATCTCATGCCAGTTAGGATGGCAATCATTAAAAAGTCAGGAACAACAGATGCTGGAGAGGATGTGAAGAAATAGGAACACTTTTCCACTGTTGATGGGAGTGTAAACTAGTTCATCCATTGTGGAAGACAGTGTGGAGATTCCTCAAGGATCTAGAACTAGAAATACCATTTGACCCAGCGATCCCATTACTGGGTATATACTCAAAGGATTATAAGTCATGCTACTATAAAGACACATGCACACATATGTTTATTGTGGCACAATTCACAATAGCAAAATCTTGGAACCAACCCAAATGTCCATCAGTGATAGACTGGATTAAGAAAATGTGGCACATATACACCGTGGAATACTATGTAGCCACAAAAAAGGATGAGTCCATGTCCTTTGCAGGGACATGGATGAAGCTGGAAACCATCATTCTGAGCAAACTATCACAAGGACAGAAAACCAAACACCGCATGTTCTCACTCATAGGTGGGAACTGAACAATGAGGACACTTGGACACAGGGTGGGGAGCATCACACATGGGGGCCTTTTGTGGGGTGGGGGGCAGGGGGAGGCATAGCATTGGGAGAAATGCCTAATGTAAATGACGAGTTGATGGTTGTGGCAAACCAGCATGGCACTTGTATACCTATGTAACATACCTGCACATTGTGCACATGTACCCTAGAACTTAAAGTACAATAATAATAATATAAGTAAGGCATCCACATGCTGAAGGACCAGGACCAGAGTGCCTGGACTTGAGAAGTGGCCTAGATCTTGGGCCAGTGCCTGACCAAACAGATGAGGGCTATCCCTAAACCCTTGAGGCAAGACTGTCCACGTAAGTAGGGATGTGTGGTCTTTGAGGACAAAGGCAAAGACAAACTAGGAGTTAGAATGTAGGGGAATGCAGAAGAAGGCATCCTTGAGGTCCAGAATAGTGAACCATTGTGCTTCCTCTGGTATTTGAGAGAGCAGGGTATAGGAGTTGGGTACAACTGGATATAGAGAAATTACTGCCTCATTGATTCGTCTGAGATCTTGCACTAGTCTCCACTGACCATTCGGTTTTTGTACTCCTAGAATTGGGGTGTTGCAGGGACTGTTGCATTTTCTTACTAAGCCTTGAGCTTTTAAATGTCTAACCTGTAATCCTTTATGAGCTTAAGGCCTTAATTGATATTGCCTTTGATAAGGAAAAGTAGTGGAGTCTTTTAGCCTGATTTTAACTGGGCGGGCATTTTTTGCCCTTCCGAATTGTCCTTCCAATGCCCAGAATTCAGAGTTGATTCCCTCCTGAAGTAGGGGACAACAAATGGGTAACTTTCCACTATATTCATATAGATAATAGTTCCAGCTTTGGCTAATACGCCCTTCCTTAATAAGGGTGTGGTACTTTCAGGCATAACAAGAAAGGCATGTGAAAAGAGCAAAGTCTCCTAATTACAACTGAGACGGTGGGAGAAATACCTGGTTACAGGCTGTCCCAGGATTCCTCAGATGGTAATGGACTCTGAGGACAGCAGTCCGGGGCAGGAGATTAACACTGAGAAGGCCGTGCCAGTGTCCAGGAGAAAATCAATTTCCTGGCCTTCAATGGTTAAACTTACCCGGGGTTCAGTGAGGGTGATGACAAGAGCTGGCGCTTGCCTCAGGCACTGTCAGTCCTGTTGTTAGATCATCTGCTTGGGTGCTTCTGGCCCAGAGAATGTCCTCTGGGGCAGTGCATTTTCCAGTGATTGCCTTGGCATAGTGGACATGGGCGATGGGGCGGCTTGTTTCTTGTTGGACAATCTTTTTTAAAGTGTCTTTGCAAACCACACTGGTAACAAGCCCTACAGGGTGATTTGCCTGCTCCATTTTCTGTCCTCTCTGAACCACCAAGGTTTGTTTGTCTGAGGGTCATGACTAAGGCTGTGGCCTTTCTCTGATCTTGCTTTTCCTTCTCAGACTGTTCCTCTTGGTCCCTATTATAGAACACCGAGGTTGCCAGGTTTAGTAATGCCCCCAGATTTCGTTCAGGGCCCAGGGCTCACTTTTGGAGCTTTCTCCTGATAGCTGCAGCCGATTGCATAATAAACTTATCTTTTAGGATCAATTGACCCTTGAGGGAGTTGGATGACAGGACAATATATTTTCTTAAGGCCTCCTGTAGCCGCTCGAGGAAGGCAGAAGGATTTTCTTTCCTTTCCCTGAGTTATGGTGGATATCATTGAGTAATTCCTGGGGGTTTTCCTAATTCTTCTTAGTCCTTCTAGAACACAGATCAACACATGTTTGCGACTCCAGTCCCCATGATCTGAGTCAAGGTCCCAGTGGGGATCCATACTGGGGACGGCTTGCTGACCGATAGGGAATTTATCCCTTTCTTCGGCTGTCATTCTATCATTTATTTGACTAAGATACCAGGTATCTCCAAACTCTCAGGCTGCAGCTAAGGCTGCATTCTTTTCATTAAAGGCCAGGGTTTGATCTAACAATAGCAAGACATTGACCGGGTGAGGTGGCTCACACCTGTAATCCCAGCACTTTGGGAGACCTAGGCGGGTGGATCACGAGGTCAGGGGATTGAGACTATCCTGGCTAACACAGTGAAACCCCGTCTCTACGAAAAATACAAAAAATTAGCCAGGCGTGGTAGTGGGTGCCTGTAGTCTCAGCTACTCGGGAGGCTGAGGCAGGAGAATGGCATGAACCCAGGAGGTGGAGCTTGCACTGAGCCGAGATTGTGCCACTGCACTCCAGCCTGGGTGACAGAGTGAGACTCCAACTAAAAAAAAAAAAACAAACCCCGAAAAGCAAAAAAACAAAAAAAAAACAATAGAATGACATCTCTCCAAGTGAGATTGAAGGTTTGCCCTAGACCCTGCAGGATATCTATACACCTATCAGGATAGCCTGAAAACTCCCCCAGATCTACCTTGATCTGCTTTAAATCAGAGAGGGAGAAGGAGACATGTACCCGGTTTGGGCCAAATTCCCCTCCCCCTACAGCTTGAGGAGGACGTAAGCTATAGCCCCGGGGTTTTTTGTGGTCCTTTGGAGATTTCTTTGCTTGTTTCCTTCTGGGTGGGGGAGATTAGAGGAGGCTCATCATTAATAGGAAGAGGAGCTGTAGGAAGGCTAGGATATGGGGGTAAGCTGAGAGGTCCTCCTGTGGAATGCAGACTGCAAGCTTTTAGTTGAGGATTATCCTTCAATGAAAAGAAAGCTTGGACATAAGGTATTTCACTCCATTTGCCTTCCTTCTTACAGAAAAGGTCAAGCTGCAGGATAGTATTGAAATTCATACTTCCCTCAGGCAGCCATTTTTCCCCATCAGAGAGAGAATATTGGGACCAGGCCATAGTGCAGAAAAAAATAAGCCACTTCTTTTTCAGGGTTTGCAGGTCAAATTGGTCCCAAATGGCTTAGGATGGATTTCAAGTGTGAGCCTGTTGATGCCTGAGTGTTTCCCATCTGAAAGAAAAAAATGCCCGCGGTTTTGGTTTGTTTTTTATTCTCCTGCCCAAGAACGCGGAACGGTCCCTGGACCACGCTGTTCGGAATAGTTTCACTCACTGAAGCAGCAGTGGAAACACTAGTTTTCCTCCTAGACCGCAAAGAGGACAAAGGAAGCTTGGATTTAGTAGCCCTTACCAACGCATTCTTGAAAACCTGCACCCTTGCCTTTCCTCTTAGACCACATAGAGGACAGAGAAAAATCAGATTTAGTGGCCCTTACTGACGCATTCTCAAAAACCTGTTAGAGTCCTAAGCGTTTTCTTCTGTTGGTATTGGGACCTTACCCTTGTCCTATAAAGATGATGCCTCAAAATGGAGTGGAGGGCCATACCTTGAGGGAGTGAAGGGATCTCCAGTGTTGTTAGAGTGATGCCTTTTGTCCTCACTTCTCATATGAATATGAAGGATATTCCCCCCACCCAATTTTGGAGTCTATAGTTTCTGAGGCTCCCTATATCTTAGCTTCAGGAATAGCCTTTGTTAGGCCTGCTAGTCTGAGAAGAGATCCCAAAATTCCAGATAGTCTCCCCAACGATGGGGCTTTGGGAAATAATTATGTCTTTCTGATTGGTGAGCCCAGGTGCCGAAAAAAGGGAACAGAGTCCCGAAATTTATACTAGAAACCATTCTTTTCAGAGAAACTAGAAGAGCACCAGGGACAGGGAGTGGTTTTTAGAAGCAGGACTAGCCTCAGAGAAGACAGGCAGGAGGAAGTTTCTCTGTCAGGTGTTAGGACCCAGAAGGTAAGGGTCAGGATAGATAGGATAAATGGACGAGTCTCGCTTGGGTGATGTAAATTTGAGAGTTCTGCTCATGGTTGCAGGGTCAACCAACTTTTTGTTGGGACCCCGGAGCTGAATGGCTTTCCTCTCTGTTGACCCTTGGCTTAGCCCAGAAGTACAGGAAAAGCAGAAGCTGGTTCCAGGCAAACCAATGCTTCAAACTCCAAAGAGTCAGGGGTTGTTAGAGAGCCCTTTCCTAGAAACCCTGACCCCCGTGTCTTTAGTCCAGCGGCCACACTAGTTGCCTCTAATTGGCCAACAGGAGTCCAGTGTTTAGCCCCCGAATTCTAAGGAAAAATAGGACAGAATAGCAAGTGAAAGTGGTCCAGTGGTACTCACTGCATGGTGCTATCCCAGACAAGCCCCCAAGATGTGTATGGAGTTGGTTTGCGGTGGGTTTGTGGTCTCGTTGACCTCAAGAATGAAGCTGCAGACCTTCGTGGTAAGTATTACAGCTCTTAAAGATGGCACAGACCCAAAGAGTGAGTGGTAGCAAGGTTTATTGTGAAGAGCGAAAGAACAAAGCTTCTACATCATGGTAGGGATCCAAGTGGCTTGCCACTGCTGGCTGGGGGTGGCCAGCTTTTATTCCCTTATTTGCCCCATTCCGTGTTCCATTTCTATCCTATCAGAATGCCCTTTTTTCAATCCTCCCTGTAACTGGCTACTTTCGGGATCCTGCTGATTTATGCATTTTACAGAGCACTGATTGGGGCATTTTACAATCCCCTTGCTAGCTACAGAGCACTGATTCATGTGTTTTTACAGAGCACTAATTGGTGCATTTTACAATCTTCTTGTAAGATAGAAAATTTCTCCAAGTCTCCACTTGGCCCAGGAAGTCCAGCTGGCTCCACCTCTTGCCAGCACTTTGGGAGGCCAAGGCAGGCATATCACCTGAGATCAGGAGTTTGAGACCAATCTTGCCAACATGGCAAAACCCTGTCTCTACTAAAAATACAAAAAGTAGTCAGGCATGGTGGCAGGCACCTGTAATCCCAGCTACTTGAGAGGCTGAGGCAGGAAGGTCACTTGAACCCAGGAGGCAGGGGTTGCAGTGAGCTGAGATCATGCCACTGCACTCCACCCTGGGTGACAGAGTGAGACTCTGTCTCAAAAACACCAAAAAAAAAAAAAAAAAAAACAACTAAGTTCCCCCCAAAGGTAGTTCAGACTTTGTCCAGGAATGAATAAGGACAGCTTGGAGGTTAGAAGCAAGATGGAGTTGGTTAGGTTGGATCTCTTTTACTGTCTCATTTAAAATTTTGCAATGGCAGTTTCAATCCCTTCCTTTGGGTTTTATAACACCTTAATCTTAAGGTGTTGGCTAATGAAGACGAAGAAAGGGCAAAGAACACTCTAACTTCTTCCTGCTGACCCGGGGCATAGTTGGGGTAGATGTTGACCCCAAGGTGAGAGGACTGGAACCACTTTGCAGCTGTCTGAGCATACTCATGCAGGACGGCTGAAAAATGTGTTAGTATTGTCATCTATAATTTTAGTATTGCATTTAAGGGAACAGCATACTGCAAAGTAAATAATGAGTTCTAGCATAAGGAATTCAATTCCTACTTTTAAAAGTAAAGATTTGAAATCATTAATATGGAGACTTGTAGTCCACAAATAATTTAGGATTTAGTCCAAACTGCAGAAAAAATTCAAGAACAACTAACAATGAGTGTTTTATTTTTGGAGCATAACTTTTCTGTCTCAGTCCCCATTTTTTATTAAAAGTAAAGCACAGTAGATCAATGTTACTTGCAAAATACGTTTTAGTCTTATTGTGCTCTGCCTGATTATTTGCATAAAGTGCAGCAAGAATAATTATTTTTCACATAGGCTTTTTCAAATGGCTTTGATGGAACTCTGTTTCATAAGGAATCTCGGATAAGACTTTTAAAAAGCCAAGCCTAGCCATGCATTTGTACCCTCAAATAACCATGAGTTGGGGAAATTCCTCTCCTCTTGAGATCCCAAGATACCTTGGGGCTCCTGGGCCTGTTAGAAAGTGACAATCTTTACTTACCACAGATCAGGAACCCTGTACAGGAACTGTGTAGACAAGGTATGAGGCCAGTTTTCCCAAGGGGCTTTTTTTTCTCTGTTTTGTTTTGTTTTTGAGATAGGATCTTGCTCTGTCACCCAGGCTGGAGTGCAGTGATACAATCTCTGCTTACTGCAACCTCCCTCCCCAAGCTCAAGCAATCTTCCCACCTCAGTCTCCCAAGTAGCTGGAACTACAGGCATGTGCCACCACACCCAGCTAATTTTTGTATTTTTAGTAGAGATGGGGTTTCACCATGTTGCCCCGGTTGGTCTTGAGTTCCTGAGCTCAAGCTATCTGTCTGCCTCAGACTCCCAAAGTGCTGAGATTGCAGGCATGAGCCACCACGCCTGGTCCAAGAGGCTTTTATTCCTTAAAGGCAAACACATGATTCCAGTCAAAGCCTTGTTTCTTCAATTGTGTTCTGTTGCAAAGGAAAACATTCTTATTGTGCTTATGAAAATAACTATATTGCCATAAGTTAAGAATACTCACAAATAGTTACCAAATCCTGGCAAAATCAGGAAGAGAGAATCACATATGCTCCAAATTTTGTTTATAGATGTGTACTTTACTCAATATTGAAAGCTGTAAATAGCTTAAAATAAAGGTTTTCTTGGCTCTGAAAAACAAAAAAGGATCAGCAATGTTTTAAGCAAAAAGTCAAAAAAGGTTGCTTCCATCTTCTATTAGTTCAGCCCATGCAATTAACTTCTGTTCTGCTTAATATTCATGAACATTTCAGCTCTCAATGAGAGTCTTGAAAGTTTTTCCTCTATTCTAACATCACAATCTCCAAAGTTTTCAGAAACCTGCATTTAAGTGCACCTGTTGGAGTTTTATAGCTGATTATAAAACCACCATTTAAAGAGGATCAGAAGACAATAATTGCTTGTGGATGACAAACAGTTTTAGGGCAGCCACAGTTAAAGACACAATTGACAAGGAAATTTGTTACTTCTGTGGCACACAATAATTTAACTTAACAATTATAATTAGTACTGATAACATATACTAAGTCATATCAGAATTAGAGGCGTTTCACATAATTTTGGAACCTATATCAATAACACAAAAATCTTTTTCAAAAGAGAAAACCAAATTTCATGTTTGCATTAATCCCTGTTTAATGCTAAAGGTAGTTTTTAAATAAAATGTTATAAATTATCCAGTTTTAATTAGTTTGACCATAAGGTGAGGTTTTTATAAACTTTTTTAGAACCCTTTACAATTTTCCATTAAACAGCAGATTAATTTTCTAAGAAAATCCTGTTGTTTAGACACATGGACCCAGATTCTGGCCCTGCTTTAGTGTGCTTTTATGTTCAACCTACAGAAAAAAATTAAATAATCCCCTTCAAATCTTAGCCAACTTGCTCACAGAACTATCTGTACAAGACCAACTCTTTACAAACACTTTTCAACTTGCTTAAACCTTCAGTTTTGTCCCGTTACTCTTTTAGGTTAAGTCAATCTTTAAAGCCCTCTGAACTAGACAAAATTACATTCCCTTTGACAAAAACCATATTCCCATACCTTATTTAATATTTTAGCTAAAGCACATTCTACTTTCCTTACACATCTTGCATGTAAAACTATTTCTCCAGTAGTCTCAAGTACATGTTACAATGTTAACTCTTAGCAACTTCTGTTTTTGGTGAAAAACCTGGTAAGTAAGTGGTTTTAATTAAGTACTAAGTGTGGAGCCTAGGACATCAGACAGAAGTGCAGATAAGGTCTGACTCCAGCATAGCTAGGGGGCATGGCTAATTCCACATGTCCTCAGACTTTAGTTAGAATTTGTAATGGCTCCAAAGTAGGTAAGTCTAACAATTTTCAAAAGTCAAAGAAATGGTTTATGACCTTAAAGCATTTAGCAAACCTAACATCTGACCTAATTTAGACCAAAAGTCTAAATTGTGAAGACATTTTATATTTTACCTATAATCTTTAAAACTGTTTTTATTTCCAAAAGATCACTGAAATCACATGAACAAAAAGGGATTAAAAAGTTTCTATTTTTCTGAAAAAATACTTGATTTCAGTGCTTATTTTTCTAAGTCAATTAGTCAGAGCTCTTTTATACAAACATCATGCATACAACACATATACATAGACAGACAGACAGAAGGTCTGGTGGTTGTAAGATTTTTCATCTGCCAGTTTCTTAATTGGATTACTGGCTTCAAGGTGCCACCCTTGGAGGACCAGCACCAGGAAAGCATGCCATTTCTAGGGCCTAATAAGAAGGCATGCCTGGAAGGCAAAAACATATCCTCAAAATTAAGGGTGCCATTTGTATACTGCATTCTGGATTCCCCCAAAAGAGGGAAATACTATGAGAGACGATAGTGCAATGTTTCTACCATGCACATCATGGCAAAGCAACCCAAAGCCAATCAGCCCATTTTGAAATCAGCCAATCCCCCATGGGAGTCTCCTCTCAGGTGGGGGTGGGGATGTTTCCATATCTTCCAGGTGGCCAAGAGCATGCTTCTCTAATCCAAAAATCCATGAGCCAAGCATCCCTCTTAACTGCCATTAGCTATCCCTTAAAGTGTATTTCCTACTTGGTTATTACACACCAAGACTAAAAACTCTCCAGTAATGCAAAGTAATTTTTGGTACCTGCCAAAGTAAAAAAAGTCAGGTGACATAATGTAAAACAGAATACAGCCTTAGATTTTGAGAAGGATCTATTCTTTTTCAATTCCTAGGATCCCATGAGAGAAACAGAGGTTTTTCCCAGAATGGGGTCTGTGGCACCTCCTCTGATTTTCCCTAATTGTCCCAGGTGTTAGAATTTATCTTAGGTTCTCTCATGTGGGCATAAAGAGTGTTGAGAAGACAAAAGTGGAGAAAAACAATTCAGTCGACTGAGAAGAAAAAAAAAACCTTCTTTTTCCTTTAGAAAAATAAGATCCAAGAAGAGAAAAGAAAACAACTTAAAGGTATTTTAAATATATGTACAGTTTGGATATCTGCTTTTAATGAAGCTGATTTTAACCATACAGCTCTTTTAAAAAAATTGTTTTTTAAATATCTAATTACTAGACTCTAGCCAGGACCAATAGTCAATATTCTTTGCTTTTGAACTTTACCACAGGTAACTTCCCATGTGAAATTAATGTTTTAAATAGGGTTATAATGGATGCATAAAGTGTTTCAAAGAGATAGTAAGCAGTTTCTTTCTTTCTTTCTTTCTTTCTTTCTTTCTTTTTTTTTTTTTTTCAAGATCTAGAATCTTTCCAAGGTAGTTCAAAGGGAAACACAAGACAAGAAATCAAAAGTGGTACATGGGGGGAAAAGAATCAATAAGTGGCAAAAAGTTCCACAAATAAACCAGAAAAGACTAATTCCCTAAGCCAAGAATTGAACCCGAGCTGCCATTGTCAAAAGACAAGACCTTAGCTACTGAGTTACAGCATTAAGCAGTTTCTTCTGCTCTTCCTAGAAGAAACCTAGAGCAGCTAATTTTGAGCTTGCAAAGGCTTTTAACTGCTCAAGATAACTTTTAGGGTTAACTATGATATGAACCCCCAAATTCCTGTCCTTTGGATGGCAGAGACCAAGAGAAAGTATTCCCACATAGTTACAAGGTTTGGCTCTTAAGGTCACAAACCAGACAGACAAATTTCATCTGGTATTGGTTTCAGGGACACATAGCAAAGTTTGTAACTGAGCAGCCTGCCAGGCTGGATTGAAAACTGGGCTTACAGGAGTCCTAAATCCACATTGTATTCTGTGATACCCTTTTCTCCATTACAGAACAACACAGAAAGACAAATTCTTATCACAAAGTACACCAGATTTGCTACAACCTAAGACTTCTCTCAGAAATCTTTTCTTCTGTTAATCAAACCCTTGCAGAGGAGACAAACAGTGATGTTTATCATTTATACAAATACACACCCACACCCCCCCTCCCCCACACACACACACAGAGGAGAGAGAGAGAGAGAAAGACCAGAAACTTGACTGGTAAGAAATTCTTACCCTTTTTACCAGCATACCAGATTTCTGTATCCCCTTTCTCTGAAGCTTCCAGAAGAATGGAGCAGCTTTTGATGACCCTGCTTACTGTGCCATAGCTATGGGGACCAAGCCCTGTTACCAAAGAAAATAATCCATTTCTGTTTTATGGAACCATAGGCAAAAGCTTCTCACTTTTGCAAGATGCTGCCTGACGGGGCGCATGGGGAACTAAATTAATATTTTCCATCCCAGCTGAAGCAAAATACACGTAACAAAACAGACACTGTTCACCTCGTTCAGCACCCAATATTGATCTGGCAAGGATCAAACTTTCTCGTGTTGGTCCCTATAGTCTTTGATTCACTCCAAGTGGAGAGGGACGTCCTCCAACCGGTAATTAAATGGGTGGTCTCTGGGCAAGATGAAGAGTCGACGGTCGCCCTATGTCAGTCCTGTTGAGCTTTCTTCAGGGCTCACCAGATGTAACCTGACTTACAGAGAATTCTCCGAGTTAGGCTTGCTGGACTTCCATCAGCAATTCCCTCAGAGATCCCCTCAACATGTACAAACACACACACAACAAAGACAAGACAGAAGGCCTTTGAGACACAGATTCCAGACCCAGTCACAAACCAAGAGTATTCCTCCAAACAAGTCCCCTATTCTCCATCCAATTGGACACCTCACCAGTAGACATCTTGTGATGGGGCTAAAGACAGACACCCTATGATGGGGCTACAGACAGACACCCTGCAAGGCAACCAAGAGATAGCAGCACCTCCAGAGGGACTGACAAATAGGAGAAGGAAGGGGCTGTTGGCAGCACCTAGAATACTCCCCAAATCAGACACCCCATAATGGGGCTGCAGCTACAGACACTCCATGACAGACACCCAGTGATAGGGCTACAGTCCCAGACACCCAGTGGTGGAGCTGGAGACAGACACCCCACCATGGGGCTATAGGCAAACAGTCCACCATGGAGCTACAGTTATAGGATATCTCCCAGGACTATTTCTCTATTGCAGTTCATGCACAATGGATCAGCAGCACGGCACAAGTAGAGACAGTACTAGAGTCAGCCCCCAGTCCAAGAGAACTAGGTGGTCACTTGGGCTGGCCTCTGGATCTGTTGCTGGAGGGAGTCTACCAAACCACAGGCAGGCAGCCACAACGGCATCCTGAGCAAGCCCCAAATTTGTAACTGCCCAGTGAGTTCACCTTGCCTGCTGCCTAGACAAAGCCAATTTATCAAGACAGGGGAACTGCAATAAAGAAAGAGTAATTCACGCAGAGCCAGCTTTGCGGGAGACTAGAGTTTTATTATTACTCAAATCAGACTCCCCAGGCATTCAAGCTTATGGAGATCGGCATTTTTAACGATAACTTGGAGGCTGGGGGAAAACCAGTAAGTCAGGAGTGCTGATTGGTTGGGTCGGAGGTGAAATCGTAAGGGGTCAAAGCTGTCTTCTTGGGCGGAGTCAGTTCCTGGGGAGGGGCCCCAAAATCAGATGAGCCAGTTTATCCATCTGGGTGGTACCAGCTGATCCATCAAGTGCCGGGTCTGCAAAATATCTAAAGCACTAACATTTCATTTTACAATAGTCATGTTATCCCCAGGAGCAATTTGGGGAGGGTCAGAATCCTGTAGTCTCCAGTTGTGTGACTCCTAAAGCATAATTTCTACTCTTGTGGCTAATTAATTAATCTTACAAAGGCAGTCTAGTCCCCAGGCAAGAAGGAGGTTTGTTTTGGAGAAGGACTGTTATCTTTGTTTTAAACTATAAATTAAAACCTAAGATCCCCTCGAAGTTAGTTCAGGCCATGCCCAGGGATGAACAAGGACAGCTTGGAGGTTAGAAGCAAGATTTTAGGTTAGATCTCTCAGTGTCTCAGTTATGATTTTGCAATGGTGGTTTCACAGACACACTGCTAATCCTCTTACCTAATCCAGTAGACTTTGCCCCAGCCTTGAAGTTATCTCCACCTGAGCCACCACCATAAAGGGCACAGCCTGTACTTTCACCAGTAATCACCCCTTCCCCAAATGCACTGGAATCCCACTGATGACAAGGCCTCATTTCTTAACCAGGATGTGGTAAAGTGTTCTATACAGCATAGAAGCCCCCCAAAAATTTGATGATGAAGACAGATCAAGTTCTGGAGCCCCAATAATGACAAAAAGGGAAGAGTGTGTGTGTGTGTGTGTGTGTGTGTGTACAGGGTGGGGGAGCATTACAAGGTGTACAAGGCAGTGGAATGGATTTTTGCAGGGACTACTTATAGAATCAGTCAGGTCCTTTGCTTTTAGATACTTCCCATAGCTCTTAGCTGTGCATGACTGGTTCCTCTAGCAGCTCCTGCACTTAGCAGCTAAGAAGGTCTTGCTTGGAGAGATGAGGTACTTGCCTTCACTTACCCACTGAATTTAAAACCCAGTTTAACCCTCTGTGCTTTGTGGAGTTTCCTCGCTGTCTTCTAAGCATGTCCTTCCAACAGGTGAAGCTGAAGGAGAAGACCCCAGGAATAGCTTAAGAGCTGAGGGCCACTTTAAGTAGATACTTCTCAGACTTTAAATTATGAAAACAGAACCAAAGCAAAAGCCACTGGAATAATGATGTAATGGCCACACTGGAGCTGTATTTGTTTTCTCCTGAGCAGTAGCACTTTAAAGCTGTCTTGAAGGTTGTTATCTGGTAGCAGAGATTTGGAGGAGGGGAAGGCAAATTTAGAAATATATTCTATGACTAGGGCTCTTTATAGAGAAGGTAAAAGAATGAATTGATAAGGATTCTGTTTTTTCAGAGCAGAAGAACTTGATAAAGAGTCTTAAGAAACTGACATTTTAAAAACAAAAAAATCAAGTTGTTATTATAGTATTGTGACACTTCTGCATAATTTCCTAACAAAGACCAGCATTCATAGTGCTGAGGAACAGACTTTTCCAGGCATTTTCCTGAATAAGCTGTAAAATGCTGCCTTTGCCTTTGCTGGTGGCCTGCTTGGCACAGCTTCTCTGGGCCTCTGCTTAACTTTCCCAGACAGCACAACACTTTGAAACACTCTCAACACTGAATACAACTAACAAGTTGTTGATAAATCTCTGCTGTAAAAACCTGTTTGGATTCTTACCTGGCAGGGGAGATGCCATGATCGTGAATGTGGTTTTCCCAGGGTGAGGCTCATCCGTTGCACTCCGTAGGTGTGCTTGCCCCTGTGATTTCCCCAAATGCAGGAAATTCGACTGCATAATTTGTTATAGTGAGGAAGTGCATTCCTGCTTTCCCCTGGGGAAAAAAAAGAAAAAGAAAAAGACTTATTTGGAGTTTAAAATATAATTAATTAAAAATTAATCCTGTGGAGTCACATATCTAAGGGAGACTTTAATGCATCACAGATACTGGGTCTGGATAACCTGCAATAGCCCAGTGTCTGTGATGGGTTAGTCTCCCCTTAACTTATCACAGATACTGGGTTATTGCAGGTCTGGATTACATAGTGTACTAACAAGAAAATTCAGTGTGCCATACGTCCTTGGTGTTCCAAAGGTCAGAACAGTTACAAAATCCTGACTATGGCTTTCTCCATTGCTTCATCAGCTGTTCAGTTACTCACACCTAGCTATTCACAACAAACGAAAGAAGCAATGAAAAACCAAAAACCATAAAATTTATTGAAGAACTTGGAAATAAGGTTGACAATAAAAGTTAAACTAGTGCTGACGAGTTGATGGGTGCAGCTCACCAACATGGCACATGTATACATATGTAACAAACCTGCACGTTATGCACATGTACCCTAGAACTTCAAGTATAAAAAAAAAAAAGTTAAACTAGTAAAATCCATATTCAATAAAAGTGATTAATAGAGGCCACCCTGAGGAAACATTAACATACTTTCCATTAACAAACCTGAAGAAAGCACTAAGAAGAGTTAGGAAAAGAGAGTCAGAGAGTAGGAATTTTAGTCTAGAACTATCCAAGGAGAGAGGCTCTTTGGTAGTGGTGGCAGTACTGGTGGCACAGGAAGAATGGAAGCAAGGAGACCGGTTGAAGTTTCTGCTATATGCCTGCTAAGAATGGTGATTTGGACTTGGATAAATGGTGGAAGTGGAGGTGGAGTGAAATAGACAGATCCAAGATTTGTTTTGGAGGTAGGATCCATGCAACTTTGTAAGGGGTTAGCCTATGGGAGTTGAGGAGAAGATAGCAGAAAGGCTGACTCCCAGATTTCTGGCATGACTAACTGGATGGATGAAGATACTCTCAGCTGAGATTTGGGGAGGAGCACATTTGGGGAAAATATCAAACATGTAATTTTGGGTAGGCCAAGTTTGAGATGGTGTCTTTGTCTAAATTGTGTTGCTGTAAAGGAATATCTGAGGCTGGGTAATTTATAAAGGAAAGAGGTTTTTATGGCTCATGGTTCTGCAGGCTATACAATAAGCATGGTGCCAGCATCTGCTCAGCTTCTGCTGAGGGGCTGCAGGTTGCCTCCACTATTGGCAGAAGGGAAGGGGGAAGGAGAGTGAGCATGTGCTGAGATCACGTGGTGAGAGAGGAAGCAAGAGAGAGCAGGGAGGTGCTAGGCTCTTTTTACCAACCAGCTTTCATGGAAAATAACAACCAGCATAAAAGAGTGAGAACTCACTCCCTTTACCCGCCCCACCAACCCACCCAGGAGGGCATTCATCCATTCCTGAGAGGTCATCCTCCCTGACCCAAACATTTCCCATTAGGCCCCACTTCCAACATTGGGATCAAATTCCAACATGAGGCTTGGGGAGACAAACATCCAAACTATAACATTCTGCCCCTTTTCCCCCAAACTCATGTCCTTCTCACATGCAAGATGCATTCTACCCCAATAGTCCCAAAAGCATTAACTTGTTCCAACATCAGCTTAAAAGTCTGAAGTCCAAAGTCTCATCTGAGACTCAGGGCAAATTCCTTCCAGCTATGAGCCTGTAAAATCAAAAACAAGTTGTTTAATTCCCAGATGCGATGGTTATATAGGCATTAGGTAAACATTTTCATTCCCCAAAGGAGAAATTGGCCAAAAGAAAGGTCACCAGTAGGGCAGACAGGCAGACATTAAATCTTAAAGCTCCAAAATACACTTTGACTCCATGTCTTGCATTCTGGGCGCACTGGTTTGAGGGATGGGCTCCCAGTGCCTCAGACAGCCCTACCCCTATAGCTTTGCTGAGCGCTGCCTACATGGCTGCTCTTATGGGTTGGAGTAGAGTGCCTGAGGCTTTCACAGACTGAGGTGCATGCTGCTGGTGACTCCATAATGCTAGGGTGGAGGGCAGCAGCCCTGCCTCCACAGCTACTAGGCACTGCCCTAGTACAGTTTCTCTGCAGTGGCTTGACCCTGTGGCAGGCTTCTACCTGGGCACTCAGGTTTTCCAATACATCCTCTGAAATCTAGGTGGAGGCTGCCAAGCCTCTACCACTCTTGCATTCTGGGAGCCTGCAGACAACACTACGAGGAAGCTGCCAGAACTTAAGGCTTACACTCTCTGGAGCAGCAGCCTGAGTGGTACCCAGGGCTGTTTGGGCTCAGGCTAGAGCTAGAGCAATTAGGATGCCCCCCACATCCTGCGGTGCCACAGGGCAAAAGCACCCCAGGCCTGTCCCCTGAAACTGTTCTGTCCTCATAGACCTCTGAGCCTGTGATGGGAGGGACGACCTCAAAGATTTTGGAAATGTCTTTGAGGCCTTTTCCCCATTGTTCTATTAGCACCTGCTTCCCTTTTATCCATGGTTATCTCTGGATAAAGTGGTTGCTCCACATCACCCTTGGATTCCTCGCCTGAAAACACTCTTTCCTTCTCTACCACATGACCAAGTTATAAATGTTCCAAATTGTTTTGCTCTGTTTCTCTTTTAATTAGAAATTCTACCTTTAGCTCATTCTTTTGCTGCTGTATCTGATCATAAACTGTTTAAAAGTAGGCATGCCACTAATTGAATGCGTTGCTGTTTAGAAATTTCTTCCACCAGAGACCCTAGGTCATCACTCTTACGTTTGGCCTTCCACAAAGCCCTAGGCCATGAACACAATGCAGCCAAGTTCTTTGCTAAGGCATAATATGGGTGATATTTGCTCCAGTTCCCAATAAGTTCTTCATTCCCATCTGAGACTTTGTCAGCATGGCCTTTACTGTCTATATGTCTATAAACATTTTGATCACAACCATTTAACCAATATGTAAGAAGTTCCTAACTTTTCCTAGTTTTTTTATCTTCTTCTGAGCCCTCCAAACTCTTCCAACCTCTGCCTATTAACTAGTCCAAAGCCATTTCCACATTTTCAAGTATCTTTATAGCAACACCCTACTCCTCAGCATTAATTTTCTGTCTTGTCTATTTTGTGTTGCTATAAAGGAATACCTGAGGCTGAGTAATTTGTAAAGAAGAGGTTTATGTGGCTCACAGTTCTGCAGGCTGTATGATAAACATGGCATCAGCATCTGCTTCTGGTGAGGGCTTCAGGCTGCTTCCACTCATGGTGAAGGTAAAGAGGAGCCAAGGTGTGCAGAGAGCACATGGCGAGAAAGGAAGCAAGAGAGAGTGGGAGGGTGCCAGGCTCTTTTTAACGAACAGCTTTGGTGGGAACTAACAGAGCAACGATTCACTTGCTCATTCTCACTTCCCCAACCCCAGAGGGATGGCATTAACCTATTCATGTGTTGTCCACGCCCATGGCCCAAATACCTCCCATTAGGCTGTACCTTCAACATTGGGATCAAATTTCAACACGAGCTGTTGAGGGACAAACGTTTAAACTATAGCAGATGCCTATAGCTGGCATCCAGGTAAAGTGACCGAGCAATATAGGGCACATGCTATATAGCAGACTGGGAAAGCCTAGACTTGAAGGTCTAGATTAAATTTGGAAGTCATTGGTATATAGACTTCATTGAAAGCAGTAAGTGAGAATAAGATAATCTAGGGACTGAACATACAATTTAAAAAAGGACATAGCTCAGGTCCAAGCTCTGAGCATCCAACATCAAGGAACTAGGAAAAGTGAAGAGGAACCAGCAAAGGATCCTGAGAGTAAGTGAAGGCACAAAAAGCAGTGTTTTAAGAAAAAAGTGGCCAAGTGTTTAATACTGGTAAGAATTCAAGATGGAAACCAAATAATATCTAGTGGGTTCAGCAGCAAGGAGGTAATTGGTAATCATGCAGAAGGAGTTTTGGTGGAAAGATGGGAGTGGGAGCCATATTGGGATGGAATCATTCATCCAGTTATTCAGCAACTATGTAATAAGTGTCTATGACATGCTGGTACAAGGTGCTGGGGATACAATGAATAAGACAGACACAATCCCCACTTAGGGGAGGAGAAGACATTAAGCAGATAATCGTAAAGGTATGACTCAAACACAATTATGGTAAGGGCTATGAAGGAAAAGAAAAGAAAACCGTGGAAGTGTGTAGCAGAGGAACCTAGTCTAGCTTGAAAGCAAGGGAAGTTTGCCCTGAGGGAGTGATAGCTAAAGCTGTACTTGAGAGACTTGAGTTGTGACAGCAGTGAGGCTAGGGATGGAGACAGTATGTTGCAGGCGGGAGGACCCACAAACGTGGAGTCCAAGAGGGAGAGACCATCATGAAAAGTCAGCAGTGTGGCAGAATCCCAGTGAACAAGGGGAGAGTAGCACAAAACAACAAAAACAACAACAGCAACTAGAGCCTGGCAAGGGACCCAACCCAGGGGTTCACATAGATCCTCCAGTGTTTTACATTGTAGGAAATGCCAGGGTGCAAGAAGAAAGTAGTGAGGAGGCCTACGGCTGAAGACCTTAAGGCAAAAGCTGGAAAAGTGTACCTCTGTAAGGTGAGGAGTTCACTCTGAGGTACAAAGTCTATTTTCTTCTCAAGCAAAAAATAATCAAATAGCTCTGACTTTTATTCATTTATGTTAAGTCACCTGAAATGATATCTGTTGCATTTAAATCCCCATTAATAATATAAACGACTTAACAAATCCATTTCAATAGATATTCAATATTCCACTTAAATAAGTCACACAGCCTCAAGACAACTCATATAACATATATAAATAGAGATAAACACCCCCTCCCCATCAGATGATTTATTTAGCATGTTAGAGCAGTGAAGAATGGTTTTAGTCTGATAACCAAGTTAGAGTGAAGACACTGGCCACATAATACACATGCTCCATTTTTAAAACAATTCTGAGTCTTGGGCAACTGTTCTCTTGAAAACTTACAGTTTCTAAAAGCAGTTATTGTCCAAAGCTGGGAGAACTTAAGTCTTCTCAAATGAGCATGTGAATGAATGGAGGGAGGTAAACAAAGTATAAAATTTAAAAAGATGAGGTCTGATATTGGAGCAGCTGGATAAGAAACTAAAAAAGGGGCCGGGCGTGGTGGCTCACGCCTATAATCCCAGCACTTTGGGGGGGCCAAGGCAGGGAGATCGCTTGAGCTCAGGAGTTCGAGACCAGCCTGGGTAACATGGTGAAAGCCTGTCTCTACAAAAAATAAAACAAAAAATAAACACAAAAATACAAAAATTAGTCAGATGTGGTGGCACACGCCTGTAATCCCAGCTACTTGGGTGGCTGAGGCAGGAGAATTGCTTGAACCTGGGAGGCAGAGGCAGTGGAATGCAGGTTATTCTGACTTCAAGGTAGCATCACATGGCATACTTCTGAGTCAATTCTCAAAATATTCTGTTGTGTTTATCTCTGTCTGTTTACATAAAAAGGCACAGTGAGACATTTCTAAGCATGGCAGGATCTCAAGAAATATTATTGCCCTGAGCCTTCCTTGACGAAACTACTAGAAGATGAACTTAAACCAACCAAGAAATAAATGGGAAAACTATGGCAAAAAGAGAGGTCATCAAGAGCAGGATAGGGAGAATATGAGAAAATATTCTGATTTCATTATTTATTCATATTAGGGGATTGATAGATAATGCCTAAAAGAGGAAGATTAAGTATATAAATTATAAAGACAACCACTGAAATAAAAATATAACCTTTCCAGATTTTCAGAAAAAATAAAACCAAATACATATCACAACATCAGAGTTTTTAAAGAATCTATGAAATAATAGAAGGCATCATATAAAGTTATATATATTATATTGATAATTAATACCAAGTTTGTCAATTTGATAAATATAAATGTGCTAAACTAATGTATTAAAATAAGAGAAATTTCAGCGAGGCGTGGTGACCCACTCCTGTAATCCTAGCACTTTGGGAGGCTTAGGCAGGAGGATCGTTTGGGCCCAGGAGTTCATAACGAGCCTGGGCAACATAGTGAGACCTCATCTCTATTTTTTGTTTAAAAAATAATAAAAACTGAAAGTAAAATAAAATAAATTTGGATTAAATCATAAGGCAAAATTCTACTCTATGCTGTACACAAGGAATCCAAAACAAAATCAATCAGAAATCTTTACAAATGTAAATTGGAAGAAAGCAATAGTTATAATTTTGTTTTGTTTTGTTTTGTTTTCTCTTCCTTCTTTTTTATTTTCTATTATACTTTAAATTCTAGGGTACATGTGCACAATGCTCAGGTTTGTTACATAGGTATATATGTACCATGTTGGTTTGCTGCACACATCAACTTATCATTTACATTAGGTATTTCTCCTAATGCTATCCCTCCCCCAGCCTCCGACCCACTGACAGGCCCCGGTGTGTTATGTTCCCTGCCCTGTGTCCATGTGTTTTCATTGTTCAGCTTCCACCTGTGAGTGAGAACATGAGGTGTTTGGTTTTCTGTCCTTGTGATAGTTTGCTGAGAATGATGGTTTCTAGCTTCATCCCTGTCCCTCCAAAGGACATAAACGCATCCTTTTTTATGGTTGCATAGTATTCCATGGAATCGCCACATTGTCTTCCACAATGGTTGAACTAATTTACACTTCCACCAACAGTGTAAAAACGTTCCTATTTCTCCATATCCTCTCCAGCATCTGTTGTTTCCTGACTTTTTAATGATTGCCATTCTAACTGGTGTGAGATGATATCTCATTGTAGTTTTGATTTGCATTTCTCTGATGACCAGTGATAATGAGCATTTTTTCATATGTTTGTTGGCTGCATAAATGTCTTCTTTTGAGAAGTGTCTGTTCATATCTTTGCCCACTTTTTGATGGGGTTGTTTGGTTTTTTTCTTGTACATTTCTTTAAGTTCTCTGTAGATTCTGGATATTAGCACTTTGTAAGATGGGTAGATCGCAAAATTTTTCTCCCATTCTGTAGGTTGCCTGTTCACTCTGATGACAGTTTCTTTTGCTGTGCAGAAGCTCTTTAGTTTAATTAGACCCCATTTGTCTATTTTGGCTTTTGTTGCCATTGCTTTTGGTGTTTTAGTCATAAAGTCCTTGCCCATGTCTATGTCCTGAATGGTATTGGTATTGCCTAAGTTTTCCTCTAGAGTTTTTATGGTTTTAGGTCTTACATTTAAGTATTTAATCCACGTTGAGTTAATTTTTGTATGTGGTGTATGGAAGGGATCCAGTTTCAGCTTTCTACATATTGCTAGCCAGTTTTCCCAGCACCATTTATTAAATAGGGAATCCTTTCTCCATTGCTTGTTTTTGTCAGGTTGGTCAAAGGTCAGATGGCTGTAGATGTGTGGTGTTATTTCTGAGGCCTCTGTTCTGTTCTATTGGTCTATACATCTGTTTTGGTACCAGTACCATGCTGTTTTGGTTACTGTAGCCTTGTAGTATAGTTTGAAGTCAGGGAGCATGATGCCTCGTGCTTTGTTCTTTTTGCTTAGGATTATCTTGGCTATGTGGGTTCCTTGTTGGTTCCATGTGAACTTTAAAGTAGTTTTTTCCAATTCTGTGAAGAAAGTCATTGGTAGCTTCATGGAGATGGCATTGAATCTATAAATTACCTTGGGCAGTATGGGCATTTTCATGATATTGATTATTCCTATGCATGAGCATGGAATGTTCTTCTATTTGTTTGTGTCCTCTTTTATTTCATTGAGCAGTGGTTTTTTGTTCTCCTTGAAGAGGTCCTTCACATCCCTTGTAAGTTGGATTCCTAGGTATTTTATTCTCTTTGTAGCAATTGTGAATGGGAGTTCACTCATGATTTGGCTCTCTGTTTGTCTGTTATTGGCATATAGGAATGCTTGTGATTTTTGCACATTGATTTTGTATCCACAGACTTTGCGAAGTTCCTTATCAGCTTAAGGAGATTTGGGACTGAGACAATGGGGTTTTCTAAATATACAATCATGTCATCTGCAAACAGGGACAATTTGACTTCCTCTTTTCCTAATTGAATATCCTTTATTTCTTTCTCTTGCCTGATTGCCCTGGCCAGAACTTCCAACACTATGTTGAATAGGAGTAATGAGAGAGGGCATCCTTGTCTTGTGCTGGTTTTCAAAGGGAATGCTTCCAGTTTTTGCCCATTTAGTATGATATTGGCTGTGGGTTTGTCATAACTAGCTCTTATTATTTTGAGATATTATTTTGAGATGTTCCATCAATACCCAGTTTATTGAGCGTTTTTAGCATGAAGCGCTGTTGAATTTTGTCGAAAGCCTTTTCTGCATCTATTGAGATAATCTTGTGGTTTTTATCGTTGGTTCTGTTTACGTGATGGATTATGCTTATTGATTTGCGTATGTGGAACCAGCCTTGCATCCCAGGGATAAAGCTGACTTGATCATGGTGGATAAGCTTTTTGATGTACTGCTGGATTTGGTTTGCCAGTATTTTATTGAGAATTTTCACATCGATGTTCATCAGGGGTATTGGTCTAAATTTCTCTTTTTTTGTTGTGTCTCTGCCAGGCTTTGGTATCAGGATGATGCTGGCCTCATAAAATGAGTTAGGGAGGATTCTCTCTTTTTCTACTGTTTGGAATAGTTTCAGAAGGAATGGTACTAGCTCCTCTTTGTACCTCTGGTAGAATTCGGCTGTGAATCTGTCTGGTCCTGGACTTTTTTTGGTTGGTAGGCTATTAATTATTGCCTCAATTTCAGAACTGGTTATTGGTTCATTCAGAGATTCAACTTCTTCCTGGTTTAGTCTTGGGAAGGTGGGAAGGTGTATGTGTCCAGGAACTTATTCATTTCTTCTCGATTTTCTAGTTTATTTGCATAGAGGTGTTTATAGTATTCTCTGATGGTAGTTTGTATTTCTGTGGGATCGGTGGTGATATCCCCTTTATCATTTTTTATTGCGTCTATTTGATTCTTCTCTTGTTTCTTCTTTATTAGTCTTGCTAGTGGTCTACCTAATTTGTTGTTCTTTTCAAAAAACCAGCTCCTGGATTCATTGATTTTTTTGAAGGTTTTTGTGTCTCGGTCTTCTTCAGTTCTGCTCTGACCTTAGTTATTTCTTGCCTTCTGCTAGCTTTTGAATTTGTTTGCTCTTGCTTCTCTAGTTCTTTCCATTGTGATGATAGGGTGTTGATTGTAGATCTTTCCTGCTTCTCTTGTGGGCATTTAGTGCTATAAATTTCCCTCTACACACTGCTTTAAATGTGTCCCAGAGATTGTGGTACGTTGTGTCTTTGTTCTCATTGATTTCAAGGAACATCTTTATTTCTGCCTTCATTTCATTATTTACCCAGTAGTCATTCAGGAGCAGGTTGTTCAGCTTCCATGTAGTTCTGCAGTTTTGAGTGAGTTTCTTAATCCTGAGTTCTAATTTGTTTGCACTGTGGTCTGAGAGACAGTTTGTTGTGATTTCTGTTCTTTTACATTTGCTGAGGAGTGCTTTACTTCCAAGTATGTGGTCAATTTTGGAATAAGAGTGATGTGGTGCTTAGAAGAATGTATATTCTGTTGATTTCGGGTGGAGAGTTCTGTAGATGTCTATTAGGTCCACTTAGTGCAGAGCTGAGTTCAAGTCCTGAATACCCTTATTAACCTTCTGTCTCATTGATCTGTCTAATATTGACAGTGGGATGTTAGTGTCTCCCATTATTGTGTGGGAGTCTAGGTCTCCTTGTAGGTCTCTAAGGACTTGCTTTATGAATCTGGGTGCTCCTGTATTGGGTGCATATATATTTAGGATAGTTAGCTCTTCTTGTTGAATTGATCCCTTTACCATTATGTAATGGTCTTCTTTGTCTCTTTTGATCTTTGTTGGTTTAAAGTCTGTTGTATCAGAGACTAGGATTGCAACCCCTGGTTTTTTGTTGTTGTTGCTGTTGTTGTTGTTGTTGTTGTTTTGCTTTCCATTTGCTTGGTAGATCTTCCTCCATCCCTTTATTTTGAGCCACTGTGCATCTCTGTACATGAGATGAGTCTCCTGAATGCAGCACACCAATGAGTCTTGACTCCTTATCCAATTTGTCAGTCTATGTCTTTTAATTGGGACATTTAGCCCATTTACATTTAAGGTTAATATTGTTACGTGTGAATTTTATCCTGTCATTATGATATCAGCTGGTTATTTTGCCTGTTAATTGATGCAGTTTCTCCCAAGCATCGATAGTCTTTAAAATTTGGTATGTTTTTGCAGTGGCTGTTGCCAATTGTTCCTTTCCATGTTTAGTGTTTCCTTCAGGAGCTCTTGTAAGGCAGGCCTGGTGGTGACAAAATCTCTCAGCATTTGCTTGTCTGTAAAGGATTTTATTTCTCCTTCACTTATGAAGCTTAGTTTGGCTGGATATGAAATTCTGGATTGAAAATTCTTTTCTTAAAGAATGTTGAATATTGGCCCCCACTCTCTTCTGGCTTGTAGAGTTTCTGCTGAGAGATCTAGTGTTAGTCTGATGGGCTTCCCTTTGTGGGTAACCTGAGCTTTCTCTCTGGCTGCCCTTAACATTTTTTCCCTCATTCCAACCTTGGTGAATCTGACAATTGTGTGTCTTGGGGTTGCTTTCCTCAAGGAGTATCTTTGTGGTGTTCTCCGTATTTCCTGGATTTGAATGTTGGCCTGCCTTGCTAGGTTGTGGAAGCTCCCCTGGATAATATCCTGAAGAGTGTTTTCCAACATGTTTCCATTTTCCATATCACTTTCAGGTACACCAATCAAACGTAGATTTGGCCTTTTCACATAGTCCCATATTTCTTGCAGCCTTTGTTTGTTTCTTTTCACTTTTTTTCTCTAATCTTGTCTTCTCACTATATTTCATTCATTTGATCTTCAGTCACTGATACCTTTTCTTCCACTTGATCGAATCGGCTATTGAAGCTTGTGCTTGCGTCACGAAGTTCTTGTGCTATGGTTTTCAGCTTCATCAGGTCATTTAAGGTCTTCTCTACACTGTTTATTCAAGGTTTTTAGCTTCCTTGTGATGGTTTCGAACATCCTCCTTTACCTCAGAGAAGTTTGTTATTATCAAGCTTCTGAAGCCTACTTTTGTGAACTCATCAAACTTATTATCTGTCCAGTTTTGTTCCCTTGCTGGCAAGGAGCTGCGATCCTTTGGAGGAGAAGAGGCACTCTGGTTTTTGGAATTTTCCGCTTTTCTGTTCTGGTTTCTCCCCATCAGGCAAGGCTAACATGGGGACAAACAAATGTTAAGGGGTACAAATAAATAATCTATAATGGTAAAAAAAAAAAAATGCAGTTCACCAGTTACAATGTTTTGAATAGCTAAGCACCAAATAACTTAGCACCAACATGAATATTAATTAAAACATAAAATCACAGGATGTACAAGAAAAAATGGAAACACTGTAATAGGAGTCAAAACGACAGAGAAGGGCTAAACAGCATAATTAATAACACGGATAAAACTTGGTACTCAAGAAAGAGAATACACTTTTTTAAAAAGTATCTGTGGATAATTCACAAAAATTGATCACATATTAGGCCAAAAGAAAATATTTGTGAGGTATAAACTATGGAAATAGTACAGATAACATTGTCTAAATACAGGGCATTAACAAAGAAGAGAAGAGCCAGGTGCAGTTGCTCATTCCTATAATCCCAGCACTTTGGGAGGCCAAGGCTGGTGGATCCTTTGAGCCCAGGAGTTCGAGACCAGCCTGGGCAACAAGGTGAAACCCTGTCACTAGCAGAAAAAAAAAAAGAGAAGAGAACACTTTATAACTTGTTTTATGAGGCCAGCATAATCTTGATATCCAAAACAGACAAGGACATTACAAGAAAGGAAAATCACAGGCTGATCTCTCTCATCAATATAGATGCAAAAATTCTGAACAAAATATTAGCAAATCTAATTGTACTAATACATTAAAAGCATGCATAGTTTTTTGGGTTTGTTTTGTTTTGTTTGAGATGGTGTTTTGCTGTTGTTGCCCAGGCTGAAGTGCAGTGGCATGATCTTGGCTCACCGCAACCTCTGCCTCGCAGGTTCAAGTGATTCTCCACCTCAGCCTCCCAAGTAGCTAGGATTACAGACATGTACCACCACGCCCAAATAATTTTTTGTATTTTTTAGTAGAGATGGGGTTTCTCTGTGTTGGTCAGGCTGGTCTCGAACTCCCGACCTCAGGTGATCTGCCCTGGACTCCCAAAGTGCTGGGATTACAGGTGTGAGCCACCACACCAGGCCAAGCAAAAAAGCTCAACAACATGATCTGATGTGCAGTCAGGTTTGATCCACTGTTGTACATGATACAAGATGTCATCATCACAGACCATAATAGTAAATTCCCAATTGAATTATCAAGTTAGAAGCTTGATTTTTCCCAGTCACTTCAGCATTATGTAGGAAAAGACTGAACCTTAAACTCAGACTGTGATTTTGGACAAGTTACCAAAATTTTTTAGTGTCAATTTTTTTCAGACGTAAAGTAAGAATAACACCAACTCTCTGTAATGCTCATTTGTGGAATTAAGGAGACAGTATTTATACAGGCAATATGCTGGGATGACACCCCAAAGTATCCCTAAAACTTGAAATAAAATCAATGGGATACAAATAAAAAGGATGAGTTTAGACACCAGTAGAAATGACACAGCCAAAGAGATTGATGGATTATTTGTGGGTGCGTACTAGTCTCAGCAACACCCAGATCAAATTTAAATGGGCTGGGTGTATTGTCTTCTCTGGAAAATAGGAACTGGATTGCACTGGATTAGATTAAGTCTAAACCAAATCAGTTGCATAATAACATAGGAGGAAAACAATGTGCCAGTCCCCACAGTAGGGACACCCTAATAACAGACATGGAGGCATCAGGCCACTGAAGCAGGGTGGCATCAGCCACATCAGTCATTAGAACCATGGAGCCTCCCCTACCCCACCCCTGAGGTTTCATGCTCACTGGGCCACCTTCTGGTGATATTTTTACAGATGTGCCTATGGAAAGGGGAGAACATGATGAGCCAACAAGCACATCCATCAAATCCCCTAGATCGGTATCAGTGGAAATCTAAAAGCCCTAGGACTGGGACCTTGGCCACCTCACTGCCCTTAGTGCCTGGGTGATGCTGGAGAGGATATTTATAAGCCTCCATCTTTTTCTCCCATCCCAGTCTAGTCAGTTTATATGGCAATGAGGTGAGGAAAGGAAGCTTTGGTGATTCAGGTTTCTGGGGTGGCCACTACATGATTCATCAATAACAAGACTGCAATGATGATTTTTCAGACTTAGCAAATGCTAGCACTTATCCCTCCTGAAGTAAAGCAGGTCCATTAGGAGATGGTTTTTAAAATGGCCACTTCTGGTATCTTTCATTTTTCAGAGAAAATCTTATATAACTAAAACTCCTTTTCTTCTCCTTCCTTAGTGCTGCGCCCTTCTTTGCTTCTTTCATCTCCCAGAATGCAGTCTGAACTTCAATCACTTCCACTGCCTCCCTTTTCCTCCACACTACCCTTTTTCCCATGGTCATTCAGAATACTTGTCACTGATCCTGTGGAGATCTCTTTCTCCACAGTTCATTTCCCAGTTTCACTTTCTCCTACTGAATGATGTCCATCTCCTACCCATTCCCAGGATATGCTGAGTTTAACCACAGGCCATCATGTCGGAAAGACTAGTACGTACCGCGTGAATGAAACGCTGTTTATTTTTCATGGAACAAAATGTAATGTTTTCCTGAAGGGTTGTTGTTGTAATCTCCACCTCTACCAGATCAATAGACAGGCTGACCTTTAGAAGGTAAAACTAAACTTCTTCCTTTTCAACTCACCCCTCTCAACATGTCAGCCTCTAGGGGTTGGCAAGTAAGGAGGTAGAGCTTGTTCTGTTTGATCAGTATTCCTTGCACTTAATCATTCTTATGCGCTCCAGCTTTGGCAGTTAAATCAACACCATTAATTTTGTTTTCAATATGTGCAGAGCACCAAACCACAAGAGAAAGTGCATGACAGACAGACTCCTTGTCCTGAAAGAGATGACACTCTATGGGGAAGGACCACCCCTACTCCAAGAATACATACAACAACTCAAATGATTCAAATGGAAAAGTAGGGTGAGAGTCAGCCTTACCACCAGTGCAGTCGTAGGTGTGCTCCCCAAATCAGCCTGTATGGAGGCGAAGAGCATGGGCTTTGCCACTTGCCCTCTGATTTTAGGCAACTGCTTAAGCTCTCTAAGCCTCTTTCTTCGCTGTAAGATAGGATACCCACAGTCTCTGCTTCATAGTGTTGTAGTGAGGATTAATTAGCACATAAAAAGTGCTTAGCACAGTAATAATAATAGCTAATTTCTTAAGCATTTACTTTATACCAGTGTGGCAGCTAAATAATGGCCCCCAAAGATATCTAGGTGCTAATCCCTAGAATCTGTGTTACCTTATATGGAAAAGGGGCTTTGCAGATGTTATTAAGTATCTTGAGATGGAGAAATTATCTTGGATTACCTGGGTGGATCTAAATGTAATCACAAATGTCCTTATAAGAGGGAGATAGATGGAGTAAAATCTGGGAAGGGTTTGACTGAGGAGGGCAGCAATGTGATAATGGAAACCAGATGCTATGCTGCTGGCCTTCGAGATGGAGGAAGGTGCCACCTTCATACTAACCTAATATAAAAATCCAGATTTACAAAACAAGTTAGTGAAAAGATAATTATTTTTTCCTTGTTGCAACTTCTTGCACTCTGGATCCTGGGTTATGGGGTTATGGGATTGGTTATGGGTTTGGGAGAAAGCTGTGGCTTGAGGCTCTTCGGGCCTCTCCTTGGCCTAGAATGAAGTGGATCAGGAAGGTTCTGCACATGTGAGTACAGGGTGCGGTGTGTGGTGAAGCCTAGTGAGGATGGTAGAGTAGTAAGTATGATCCCTGGATACACCTCTCCACCATCAATGAGGAGATGAGAAGAGGCGAGAGTTGGAGGAACTGATACAAGGGAATTATTTAGAATAGTGCCTGGTTGTACTCATTTCCTATGGCTGCTGTTATAAATTACCACGAACTTCGTGGCTAAAAACAATACACATTCATTCTCTCACAGTTCTGGATGTCAGAAGTCTGAAATCAGTGTCAGTGAGCCAAAATCCAGTGTCTGCAAAACTGAGCTCCCTCCAGAGGCTCTAGGGGAGAATCTATTTATTTCCCTTTTCCAGCATCTAGAGTTGCATTCTTGGGCATAGCATCTTGTTTCAGTCATTACCTTGCCACCCTTTTCTGTATATAATCAGTCACCTAGGCAAGCCGTATACTAACTGACTAATGATCAAAAGCTTAGTTGCTATTATGGAAGATGCTACCAGACGATCTCCTTATTGTTGCCATCCCGAAGCCATTTGTGTCTTCAAGGAAGCTGCTTGAAAGAAACACAGAAAACAAACCAACACCCTGTCACATTTGTTCTTGCGGTCTGAGTCACAGGGAAACACAGAATGGAGAGAACCAAGTTTCCTATCTGTGACCTGACTCTGCCATAGCCTAGACCCAAGTGATGCCTATAGCACTCCCAAAGTCCCTGGGAGTTTGGACCCAGGTCAGGACTGGTAAATACCAGGGGGACTGGGTCCTGGCTCAGTATCAAGATCTATCTGTTTCCCCCAAGGGTTTTCCAAATTTCCTAGGGTACCTGAGCCTGGGGAACAGACTTTAGAACAACACTGTCCAACAGAAGTACAGAGGTCTCTTGGGATATGCAGAGGATTGGTTTCAGGACACCTCCAACACAGCTACCAAAATCCATGTTGCTCAAGTCCCTTATATCAAATGGTGTAGTATGTGCTTATAACCTACACACATCCTACTGTATATTTTAAATCATCTCTAGATTACTTATAATACCTAAGACAATGTAATTGCTATGTAAATCATTATTATATTTTTAAAATTTATTTTTATTGTTGTATTATGATTTTTTCCCAGATATATTTGATTCACAGTTGGTTGAATCCACAGATGCAGAACCCACAGATATGAAGGGCCAACTGTATGTGGGCCATGTACAGTTTTATTTATTGATTTTTTTTTAGAGGCAGACTCTCGCTCTGTCACCTAAGCTGGAATGCAGTGGCACAGTCATAGCTCATTGCAACTTTGAACCCATGGGCTCAAGTGATCCTCTTCCCTCAGCCTCCCGTGTAGCTGGGGCTACAAGGATGCATCACCACGCTCAACTAATTTATTTATTTATTTTTTTGTAGAGATGAGGGTCTACACCTTACATTGCCCAGGGTGTACCTAACTTTTTAAATGGTCAAGTAGCCACATTAAAAAAGTAAAAAAAGAAAAAAAAAAAGAAACAAGTGAAATTAATTTCAACAATATATTTTATTTAAACCAATATATCCTAAATATTATTTTAACATGTAATCAACTGAAAATTATTCTATTTTTGGCTGGGCACGGTGGCTCACGCCTGTAATCCCGGAACTTTGGGAGGCCGAGGTGGGCAGATCACTTGAGGTCGGGAGTTTGAGACCAGCCTGACCAACATGGCAAAACACCACCTCTACTAAAAATACTAAATTAAAACAAAAAATAAAAATAAATTAAATAAATACAAATACAACACAAAAATTAGTTGGGCATGGTGGTAGGTGCCTGTAATCCCAGCTGCTGGGGAGGCTGAGGCACAAGAATCACTTGAACCCGAGAGGCACGAGGTTGCAGTGAGCAGAGATGATGCCACTGCACTCCAGCCTGGGTGACAGAGTGAGACGCTGTCTCAAAAAATAAAAATAAAAATTATTCTGTTTTTGTGCTAAGTCTTCACAATCCAGGGTGTGTTTCACACTTAATACATCTCAGTTCACACTGGCCACATTTCAAGTGCCCGCTAGCTGCATTTTGCGATATTAGACAGCACAGGTCTACAGCAACTTGACTTGCCTGCTCCTACCCACTCTACCTCACGCTCTCATCAAACGCAGAGATGGTGCCAGGGATTTGATGAGAGGTGGGCCAGAAAAGCTCAGGGGGACTTTTAAAAATTTTTTATCTTTAATAAGGCAATAAAATATGTTGCCCAGGTTGGCCTCAAGCAATCCTCCTGCCCGGGCCACCCAAAGTGCTGGGAACCTGTAAAGGTGTGAGCCACCATGCCCAGCCACTTTTCTTTTCTTTTTTCTTTTTTTTAACAAATCATTGTTATATATATTTATGGGGTACAATGTGATGTTTTGATATATGTATCCAATGTGGCATGATGAAATCAAGCTGATTAACATATCCATCACTTCACTTACCTATTATTTTTATAGTGAGACATTTAAAATTTACTCTTAGCTATTTTGAAATAGATAATTATATTACCATTGACTATAGTTACCCTCACGTGCAATGGATCTCAAAACCCATTCCTCCTGTCTATCTGAAATTTTGTACCCTTTAATCAACAGTTCCCCATTCTCTCCCTCCCGACTTTCCCCCAAGCCTCTGTTAACCATTGTTCTACTTTCTACTTCCATGAGTTCAAATTTCTTAGATTCCACATATAAGTGAGATCATGTGGTATCTATGTTTCTGTGCCTGACTTATTTGACTTAGCATAATGACCTCCAGATTCATCCATGTTGTTGCTGGAAATGACAGGATTTCCCCCTTTGGGGGACCTTGTTATTGTCATCATGGTGATGCTATGAGTCCACCAGAAGAAAACATGGCTCTTCTGAACCATCCTGATTTTTTCCTATATCCCTCTTTTCTGCCCTGCAGAAACCAAGGACTAGCGCTCTCAGAGAATTTGACCTGTATGTTATTCTGGCCTTACGGTCAGTTGTTTATATTTCCAAGTCTCCAACCAGATTATAAACGCCTTAATGGAAGGGTCCCACTCCCTGTTATCTCACTTTACAGGAAAAGAAAAAAAAAAGCTGTGAGTTTAGCACTCAGTCATCAACAAATGTCTATTGAATGAATGCATAAATGAATGAGACAACCCTAACGGGGTTGATGAATATGTGTTATGGAAGCCTTTGTTTTATCTGGCACCTCCAGGTCCACACAACCTGCTTCCTAACAAGCAGTGAAACCCATCAGGGCACTGGTGGGTCCCAGTCTGAAACTGAAGGAAATACTTTCCTTTATCTTCTGAATTCTTACACGTATGAATTCAATTCATCAAATAGTTACTGAGGAACTCCCATATTCCAGGCACTGTGCTGGGTGCTGTGGGAGCTGCAAAGATTAGTAAGAAATAATCCTTGCCTTCAAGTACCCAACAATGTAGTAAGGGCCTTTGGCAGGTATACACAAATAATTTTAATTCGAGGTTGAGTAACCTAAGTGCTCTACGTGGAATAGAGTCCTGTGGGGAGAGGGGACAAGAAGAGGGGGTTGCCAAAGAAGTTTCATTCAGTGATATCCTTTGAGATGATGCCTGAAAGGACAGGATTTGGACAAGTGGGAATGGAGAGAGGGAAAGAAACAGGTTTTAAAAATCTGACAAAAAGGGTGGGTGTGGTGGCTTGTGCCTGTAATCCCAGCACTTTGGGCGGCCGAGATGGGTGGATCATGAGGTCAAGAGACCAAGACCATCCTGGCCAACATGGTGAAATCCCGCCTCTACTAAAAATATAAAAATTATCCGGGCATGGTGGCGTGTGCCTGTAGTCCCAGCTACTCAGGAGGCTGAGGCAGGAGAATCGCTTGAACCCCAGGAGTTGGAGGTTGCAGTGAGCCGAGATCGCGCCACTGCACTCCAGCCTGGCGACAGAGCAAGACTCCGTCTCAAAAAAAAAAAAAAAAATCTGACAAATGAGGAAGAAACACAATACAGAGTAGGTATGGTGAGGAGCCTAACTAGGACAAGGAAATAAAACCGATTTTAAAGATAAGAGTAACGTGAAATACATCACAACACTGTGACAAGGAAACAAACCTCACAAGGAAACAAACCTCATTAAGTGGGGTGAGGGCCCCACAGTTGGCAGACACCCTCGTTTAAGTCAACAACACCATGAAAAAAAGCTCTTGAGATTGGGAATTCCAGGAAGAGATGAGATCTGTGTCACACCTTCATCTGTGTCACACCCTCATGGTTGCAGAGGCAAGGAATGAAGGAGTGAAGGGCTCTCTGATCAAGAAAGAAGGAATCTCCTAAAAATTGTGACACAACCAGATTGAGCAAAGCCCCCGAGTGACAGAGAAAGGATGAGAAGAGATCAGATACGCTGGAAATAACTTTATGTAACACAGAAGACAAGGGGAATATTCTGGCTAGTGAGTACTACATGCTCTGGAGATCAGGGGAACCATACAAACAGGAAATCAAATAGCAGGCTGGGAAATCACCCCAGGGTGGGGAGATGGAAGAAGAACGGAGACAGTGATAGTGAGGACTGGAGTGTAAATTCTAAGTTACAGCCTTTTCCAAGCCACTAAGGTCAGGATCTAAGGCGTGGAGTAGGGTGATTCTGTACATATCACAGAAATTGCACCCACAACAACAGGAAAAAATTCCAAGACTGATAGTGAGGCAGGTGTGCAAAACAAAAGCAGAGACAATCTGATTTAAGGAAAAGATTGATTTACTTTCAATTTTATTTTTAAATTTCAGATCCACCCAATGCCCTGAGCAGTTTTACTTCAGAACAAAGAGTAGGCCCCTTTACCTTTCAGAGCATGCACATGAGACGGCCTGAAGGACACACACATTCTGCACTCAGTGATACACCATAGCTGTAAAGGAAACTAAAAAAGGCAAGCATGCATTGATCATGTGGCAAACGCTAGGCCCTGTGCAATGCACTTTTACAGGCATTTTCTCATTTAATCCTCCAATATTACTACGGCATTATGTTACTATCTTCATTTCTCAGATGCAGAAACAGGTTACATAGCTCGCTAAGATGACAAAAACTAGTAATTCGTGGGGTTGTAGGACGATTTTAATATTATAAAATCATGATTTTTCACAGTTATAGGACTGTTCAGATTTCCTCTTTTTTTTGTGGCAGTTTTAGTAAGATACATTTCCTGGAAATTTAAATAGCTCATGTAAATGTTCAAATTTATTGACATTAATTTGGTCATAATTTCCTCTAATTTTTTAAATGTCTCTAGAATCTGAGATGTATTCCTCTTTTCATTTTTGATATTATCTGTGGCTTCTTTCTTTTTCTTGGCCAGTCCTGTCAGAAATTTATAAATTTGTCTTCAAAATTCAACTTCTTGATTTGTTGATCATTTCCATTGTAAGTTTGCTTCCTATTTTATTAATTTCTCCTATCTCTACTATAATTCCATATTATTTCCTTCCTTCTATTTTCTTTGGGGTTTTTTGGTGAATTTTAAAAAATTTCTTTTTTTTTTTTCTTCAGATGGTCTCGCTTTGTTGCCCAGGCTGGAGTGCAGTGGTACAAACATGGCTGCCTGCAGCCTCAACATCCCAGCTCAAAGCAATCCTCCCACTTCAACTTCCTGGGTAGCTGGGACTACAGGTGCATGCCACCACACGTAATTACTTTAAAAAAACTTTTGTAGAAATGGGGTCTCTCTATGTTGCCCAGGCCTGTCTCGAACTCCTGTGCTCAAGCAATACTCCTGCCTCCGCTTCCCAAAATGCCAAGATTACAGGCGTAAACCACCACTTCCAGCCCCTATTTTCCATTCTTTTACTTTCAACATTTTAACATCCTTAAATTTTAAATGTCTTTTATAAACAGCATATAATTATTTTAAAACCCTAGCTGCCAATTGTGGTGTTTTAATAGAAGCATTTAGTCCACTTACCTTTAAGATAATTATTGATATACTAGGGTAAATAATAAACATTTCTACCATATATCTCCCCTAAAGAGAGAAAAAAATTTCCTTGCGAGGAGATGAGGGATATTATATTGATGCCATCTACTGAAAAAACTAAAAGTTTCCCAAGTAACGTTTCCGTTAAGCAAACTTTAAAAAAGCTTTTGTTCAAGGTTTCAACTATCTTATTGTATTGGATCTGCCTTCAGCTATTCTTGGATTTCTATCTTTTCCAACCTGTTAGGGTAAAAATGCAGCTGTCATGAACTCTTTGTGTCTTAGGAGGTAAAAAGCTCCCTAACTCTATCTAGTTTCCCCACACTCAGTAGCCCCAAGTTGAGTGGTTTTTTGTTTGTTTGTTTGTTTGTTTTCAGACAGAGTCTTGCTCTATCTCCCAGGCTGGAGTGCAATGGTGTGATCTCGGCTTACTGCAATCTCTGCCTCCTGGGTTCAAGTGATTCTCCTGCCTCAGCCTCCCGAGTAGCTGGGACTACAGGCATGCGCCACCATGGCTGGCTACTTTTTGTATTTTTTGCAGAGACGGGGTTTCACCATGTTGGCCAGCTGCTCTCAAACTCCTGACCTCAAGTAATCCACCCACCTTGACCTCCCAAAGTGCTGGGATTACAGGTGTAAGCCACTGTGTCCAGCTTTGAGTGTTTTATTGAATTTATGTTTTAAAGTGAAGACTGGGTTCTTGCTATGTTGCCTAGGCTGATCTTGAACTCCTAGCCTCCAGAGATCCTCCTGCCTTGGCCTCTAAAGTGCTGAGACCACCATGCCTGGCCCCAATTTGAGTTTTCAAAGTACTAGTTTGATGATCATTTATCTCTTACTTTGTGACAGGAATCAGAATATGCTAATAATAATGAAGCTGCATAGCTTTTTTATTGAGCACTTACTAAGTACCAGGTACGGTCCTAGGCACTTTACATGTATTACATTGCTTAATCCAACACAATTTCCCTATAATTTTGGCATTAAGATCCCCATTTACCAGGAAACTGAGGCACAGACAGGTTAAGTAACTGGTCCAAGATCACGAACTAGATAAGAGTTACAGTTGGAATTTAAACCAAGACAGTCTGACTATGTGCTCTTAACCACTCCCTTATACTGCTACTGAGATGCAATGCCCTCTCTAATACGAAGTGTATGAGTTCAAGTATCATTTATGAGTATGTTTGCTGTGGCATAATGTAGAATGCAAAGTAAACAGAAAAAAATAATCTAGGGAAGGTCTATAGATTTTAATAAAATTATTAATAGCTTTAGGTGGGTTCTCCTATCCCGTAGTAACAGGATGATAGATGCATTGCTGGGCCACTAGGCCTTTCATTTAAGTACTTCAGGGAATCACTCATGCAAATAGAATTTTCTGCTAAATAGTTATTTCTGGGAATTATTTGTGCCTGGTAAAATTTTATAGACTCACAGACCTGGAAGATCCCTTAGAGATCAATTATTCCAGACCACTCATTTATAGTATTAACAATTATCTTTGGAGATGGTTTTGTTTGTTTGTTTGTTTGTTGAGACAGTGTCTTACTCTGCCACCCAGGAGTACAGTGGTGCAATCACAGCTCATTGCAGCCTTGACCTCCTGGGCTCAGGTGATCCCCCCACTTCGGCCACCTGGGTAGCTGAGACTACAGGCATGTTCAGCTAATTGTATTTTTTGTAGAGACAAGGTTTTGCCATGTTGCCCAAGCTGGTCTCAAACTCCTGGATTCAAGCTATTCTGCCACGGCTTCCCAAAGTGCTAGGATTACAGGGATGAGCCGCCACACCTGGCCTGGAGGTGGCATTTTAAGGGCCTTTTTCTTTTTTTTTAATTTATATGATGTTTAATTTTTTATAAGAATACACAACACATAGTCAGAAAAATAAACTTAAAGATGGTTATTTCTGCTAAGACAATTCAATGAAGGAAATAATAGTCACTTCAACAAATGGTGCTGGAACAACTGAATATCCACATGCCAAAGAATGAATCTGGACTCCTACCTCAAACTATACTAACTCAAATCATAGACCTAAATATAAAATTTAAAACTATGAAACTCTTAGAAGAGAATGTAGGAGTAAATCTTCATGATCTTAGGTTGGGCAATGGTTTCTTAGGTACAAACCAAAGGCACAATCAACAAAAGAAAGTATAGATAAATTGGACTTCACCAAAACTAAAAACTGTGTGTTGCAAACAATGTCATCAAGAAAACAAAAAAAAAAAAAGAAAAAAGAAAAAAAATACAAACCAACCCATGAATAAGAGAAAATATTTGCAAATCATATATATGATAAAGGACTTGTATCCAGAATATATAAAGAACTCTTATAATTCATTAACAAAAAGACAATTAACCCATTAAATTAAAAATTAAAAATTAAAAATGGCAAAGGAGGTGAATAGAAAGATATTCTATTCTTTCTATTCAATATTCTTCAGAAGATACTGAAATATATTCAATATCTTCTTTTATTGGCTCCTTTTTTATCTCCAAAGAAGATATAAAAAATAGCCAGGCTGAGCACTGTGGCTCATGCCTGCAATCCCAACACTTTGGGCAGCTGATGTGGGTAGATCACTTGAGTCCAGGAGTTCAAGACCAGCCTGGGTGACATGGCAAAACTCTGTCTCTCCAAAAAAAAAAAAAAAATTAGCCCATCATGGTGGCCTGTGCCTGTAATCCCAGCTACTCAGGAGGCTGACCCAGGAGGATTGGTTGAGCCCAGGAGATAGAGGTTGCCATGAGCCAAGATCATATCACTACATTCCAGCCTGGGTGATAGAGTGAGAACAAATCTCAAAAAAAAAAAAAAAAAAAAAAGAGAGAGAGAGAGACAGAGATAACCAATAAGCACATGAAAAGATGTTCAACATTATTAGCCATTAGAGAAATGCAAATCACAAGAGACCACTTAACACCCACTAGGATGGCTATATTTAAAAAGATAGATAAATGTTGTCAAGGATGTGAAGAAATTAGAACCCTTATTCATTGCTGGTGGGTATGAAAATGGTGTAGCTACCTTGAAAAACAGTTAGCACTTCCTCAAAGTGTTAAACATAGCTATTACATGAACTTGTAATGCCACTCTTAGATATATATGCAATAGAAACAAAAACATATATCCACATAAAAATGAAATGTTCATAGCAGCATTATTCTTAGTAGATAAAAAGTGGAAAGACCTAAATGTCCATCAGTTGATGAATAAATAAAATGTAGTATATCTATACAATGGAATATTATTATACTTAGCAATAAGAAGTAATCAAGTACTGATATATGCTTTAATATAAATGAACCTAGAATACATTATGGTAAGTGAAAGAAGCTAGTCACAAAAAAGCATATATCATATGATTCCATTCATATAAAATGTCCAGAATAGGCAAATATACATATAGATAGAAAGTAGATTCATGGTTGCCTAGGGCTGGGGTGTGTGTTGGGAACATGAGGAGTAACTGCTAATGGGCAAGAGGATGAAGAAAATGTTCTAAAATGTTCTTTTGGGAATGATGAGAATGTTCTAAAATTAGACTGTGGTGATGATTGTACAGCTCTGTAAATGCTCTAAACACCACTGAATTGTATACTTTATGTGAGTGAATTGTAAGCTCTGTGAATTATATCTTAATAAAGCAGTTAAAGGAAAAATGGCTATTCCATTAAATTGGAATAGCAATGTGATTTAAGATGCCATTCTATCTATTTGTTATTAAACATTGAGGTTATTTTCAGTTTTTCACTCTGCTAAATAACAGTGTAACCAAGCACTCCATTACAAAGAACTTTTTACAAAAGCTGTTATAAATCTAATAAACATGTGATGTCACTAAAGTCACCTACTTGACTTTAAGGTTACAAATCTGTCAATACTTTACAGATGTAAATAACTGGTATCTTCCATACAATTCTTATCCATAGATCAAGGTCAATAGCCTGCCCTTAAACCTCAATTATAATTGGTTTGGCAACAATAGATAAAAATACAGTGACTTAAACAAAACAGAAGTGTGTTGTCTGTCACATAAGTATAGAGGTAGGTAGCCCAAGGCTGGGATGGCAGGTTTCTCCACAATGTTCTCAGGATCTCAGGCTCTTCTCAGTCCACTATTTTGCCAACCCGAGGGTATGGTTCTTGCTCTTATGGACTGAAATGGTAACTATCACATCCTCTAAGTAACAGGCTGAAAGAACACAGAAAGAGTGGGAGTGGAAGGAAAGGGAGACAAAGAATATGTGCCAATGCCTTTAAGAAAAGTTCCCAGATGCCATTTCTGCTGTATATCCACTGGCTAAACCACTGTGACATAGCCATACTTAATTTCAAGTGAGACTGAGAATATATTCTTTATTCTTGGTAGCATGTGCTTAGATAGAAATTAGGGGTTCTAGGGCCAGGTGTGGTAGCTCATGCTCATAATCCCAGCAATTTAGGAGGCTGAGGCGGGAGGATCGCTTGAGCCCAGGAGTTTGAGACCAGCCTAGGCAACATAGTGAGACCCTGTCTCTACAAAAAAAAAAAAAAAAAAAAAAAACTAAAAATTAGCCAGGTGTAGTGGTATATGCCTATAGTCCTTGCTACTTGAGAGGCTGAGGTGGGAGGACTGCTTGAATCCAGGAGTTCAAGGTGATTGCACCACTGCACTCCAGCCTGGGGAAACAAGAAAGAAAAGAAAAGAAAAGAGAGGAAGGAAGGGAGGGTGGAAGGGAGGGAAGGAAAGAGAGAGAGAGATAAAGACAGAAAGAGAGAGAGAGAGAGAGAGAAAGAAAGAGAAAGAAAGAAAGAGAAAGAAGAAAGAAAGAAAGAAAGAAAGAAAGAAAGAAAGAAAGAAAGAAAGAAAGAAAGAAAGAAAGAAAGGAAGGAAGGAAGGAAGGAAGGAAGGAAGGAAGGAAGGAAGGAAGGAGGGAGGGAGGGAAAGGAAATACATTAGGGGTTCTATGTCATCATGGAAAAAAGAGAAACAGACACTCAGAAATTAACTGGCAGACTTGGCCAATGACTCATAACTTACCTAATTACAGAAAACACTACCAAAAGCTAGAAAAAAATAATCTAGTCACAAAGGATGAAATAATTAAGATGAACTATGCACTAAATTAAACAGTATAGGAAATTACTATGCTTAATAGTTGAAAGCATCAGAGGAGACATGCTTGCAAAAGAATGGAGAAATAATCAAGAGTTCTGAAGTGAGGTGAACATTTTTTTTCCCTTGTTTTGAGACAGAGTCTCCCTCCGTCTCCAGGCTGGAGTTCAGTGATGCGATCTCGGCTCACTGCAACCTCTGCCTCCCAGGTTCAAGGGATTCTCCTGCCTCAGTTTCCCGAGTAGCTGGGATTACAGGCACTTGCCGCCACGCCCAGCTAATTTTTGTATTTTTAGTAGAGACGGGCTTTCACCTTGCTGGCCAGGATTGTCTCGATCTCCTGACCTTGTGATCCACCCACCTCGGCCTCCCAAAGTGCTGGGATTGTAGGCGCAAGCCAAAGAATATTTTTTATAGGGATATTCAGAGGCAGTATCCATCAGCTACATTAAAGCAATTTTTTAAAAATGGTTACATGAGCAATAACTAAGATCATATTGCTTTTCACTTCCCATTAAGACAATAAACTTAAAATAGTTCAACTTTATTTTATTTTTTCATATGCTTCTAATTCCTGGCAGACTTATGTTATCACTGATTTTATTGTGTCTGACAACTTTTCAAGGATATAGGTTACATTTTGCTTTATTATATACATCTACAGATACAATCACTTTGGGAAACCAAAAAAAGTGTTTCATTATAATATTTAATTTATACATGCATAATATATCAGAAAAATATTGGATACTCTCTTTCAAGAAATTCCAACATACACAACTTGGTGTAAATTTACTTAATCCTCTTAGTCATTAATTTAAGATCTAGACAGGCTTGGTTTCTATACAAGAAACAATCAATGGTATGTAACTATGATAAAGTATTCAGGAGAAATGCGTTTCAGGGAAAGATAATTAACATTTAAGGTTCTTGTCTTTCTGTTGTTTTGTGTAATTTATAAGATCAGAAGAGCTTAACCACAGATACGGATATAAATAAGGAAAAGTTATATGGAAAAAATATAATTCTCAAATGCTGATGCCAAGAGTAGTGTTAAAATTTTATATTATGAAATTTGAGTCATGGGAGAAGGGCCAGGGCCAGGGCCCGGGCCCACATATATCCAAATGGTCAAAGCACTACAAAAAAGTGTACATTTTCTTTGCTTTTTTTCTTCTCTTTTGAGACAGAAGACTCTGTCACCCAGGCTGGAGTGCAGTGGTGCGATCTCGGCTCACTGCAAGCTCTGCCTCCTGGATTCACGCCATTCTCCTGCCTCAGCCTCCTGAGTAGCTGGGACTACAGGTGCCCGCCACCATGCCTGGCTCATTTTTCTATTTTTAGTAGAGATGGTGTTTCACCGTGTTAGCTAGGATGGTCTTGATCTCCTGACCTTGTGATTCACCCACTTTGGCCTCCCAAAGTGCTGGGATTACAGGCATGAGCCACTGCCCGCCTGGCCTGCATTTTCTTTACATAATTCTACAGCTGGTATTCACTTGCTTGGAAGAAGTACAGTTCTAAGATGATAGCTTCACAAATTACACTCTCATTTACAAGTCACGAAAATGTAATAAACCAGACTCTATATAGCATGATCATATGAATAAAGATAACGAACAGCCTTCTTGAAATCACTACACCTCAATACTAATCAAACTGTCTAGGGTCAATGGTCTTGTAGTCTGAGGTGTTATCTGAGCTCATTGTCTCACAACCAAGAAAATTAAGGAGCCTGGACACAAGGGTGAGGTTGTAGCGAAAGTTTCATAAGCAAAAGAAAGAAAGCTCTCCACGGTGGAGAGGGGACCAGAGTAGGCTGCTGTTTTTACAGATGAATCCAAAAGCTTTTATGAGAAACTCCCCTCATCTCTGTAGCTGTTTGTGTAACTTTGCTTATCTATGAAACTGTCTGTGTAACTCTCTTTATCTGTGTATGTCTTGGGTAAGCACAAAGTGCAGCTTCTCTTGTTTGTGTAACTGTGGGTCTGTTTTAGGTAAGCCTCCCACCTCCCTGTGCAAGTTGCCATGGAGCCCACCACGTAAATGCCTGAAAAGGGGAGGAAATTTTTTCCTGAAAGCCTGCTAATCACACAAAGAACAAAGGCTCTATGCTGGGCCTTGCTTTCTTATCAGTGCAGCTGCAGTTTGGTTTTTCCCAGGTTGCTCTATTTATGCCTGTAGCTGTAATTTTTTCAGGCTGTTTCTCAGAGGACTAGCCTTAGTGGTCTGCCTAACTGATTTTTCCTTTTCTTCTCTCTCACTATTTCAGCTTATTTAAAAGACAAGCATGTTGGCTTGTTTCTGGGTCTGCTTTGTGGATCTGTAGTCCTATTATACCTGGCACAGAAGCTACAGCATATGCTATTTGGGAGAGTAGGGAAGCACTTGCCTAGAAAATCAAGAGGGTTGTGTTCCAATTCTGTTTTGGCCCCCAGTTAGTCCCCCTAAGTAAGACATCTTCTCAAGATGCTTATTTCCTCATTAAAAACAATAAGTAAACTGGACTTGTTCTTTAAGGTCCTTTCTAGAACTGTGATTCTAAGGTGACTTGCAGGTTCATCTAACAAGACATAACACTCATAGTCTGTTTATGTTAAGTCACTTTTCAAATATTTATTATCAGAAACCATCCAACATGAAATATGAATTATTAAAATATTTTTCTCCATGTGTTTCAAGTCAGAAACAGTAATTCAGAACTCAACTAGCATCCTGATTTTTTAAATCAAAATAAGATGACCAGAATCATAAAACTTAGCATTCACAGTATTCAATCTAGAAAAAATATAATTAGTAGAATGTTAAAGCCAAAAGAGCATCTGACAGACAGAAAGAAAAAGAGGAGAGAGAAGGGGAGAAGAAAAAGAGAGAGGGAAAAGAGAAAGAGAGAAATAGACAGAGAGAGGAGGAGGAGGAGGATTGAGAGATGGAGAGTTTGAGATGGAGACTCCTCATGAAATATATTTTAATGACAATTACTCCTTAACAACTGTGCATTGAGAATATTTGAACATATTGTTATAAGCTAGGGAAAAAAAGTCCAGCCCAAATGTGAAAACACAGAACCAAAATGATTCTGAATTTCCTAAAGACATATTTTGAGAAACAAAAAAATTCTTTCTCACTTCTCTATCCCCCAGTACCAAAAGGGAGCATTTTACGTTATGCACATCTCGATAATATTTTATAGAAAATAAATGCCAAGATATTTACAACTTAATTTAATATTTCTTCTTCAATTTGTTTTTTATAGCAGACATATTAATTTCATTTTGAACATGATATGCCAAATACCCTGAGCTTCCAGGAATGAAGTCATGTAGCTCCCCAAGGAATTTCTTCATGGCATCAATTGATATATAACCTACAAAATAAAATAAAAAATATATAGAGATATATACCTGAAACCCTCTCATACTATTTGCTTTTCAGTGTCTTTGATTTATTAGAGTTAAGACTTCTAAAGAATGTTTTTAGAAAAGGGGTAAAAAGAAGAAATAATACCAGTGAGAAGATGCTCCATGAAACCTTATAACTATCAGGGAACACCTCCTCTTCCCGTTCCCACAACTTTCTGCCACCTTTTAAGAGATTAAAAGGTGGATTAAAGCCGCTTTGACTACTGAGATTATGATGTCTAGGTTGGGGCTAGAACAAAAAGTACTTAGACTAAAATAACTAGGAAGTGTATCTAGCTTAGAGGGTAATCACTTAGAACTATCCATCCAACCAGCTACTAACAGTGCAAAGAGTTCATCTTCCCTGTTTCAGCAGGTAACACTTTCCTGCACTGCTAACACTGGAATAGGATTAAAAAAAAATAATGAAAAATCGATATTACTGTTCAGTCAACAAAGATAATGGATAAGAGTAATTTTGATGTCAATTAGTTATCCAAAATAGATATGAGTCATATAAAAAAACACTGCCTAGAATGGGGACAGTTTACGGACTCTATCACTAAGCAATATTAATTTGATATCAATTGCTTACTATTTAAATGATTACATTTTATGTGTAACACAAGTGTTTGTGGCTTTTACTAAAACTGAAACCTAATTTAAAAGTAAATATTGTGTGAAAAAATTCTGATAGAGCTCAAGGATGGCTGAATTTAGAACACTGTACCATCAAGATCAACAGGATATCCATGCATACTGTTTAATCATTTCTAATAAAAAAATAATAAATTCACAGTTAATAAATTAACTATGAATCCAAGCATATAAAATTGACTAGTATCTTTAAAGATATTTTAATCATGGTCATTTACTTTAGGAGCTTTTCAAGCACTATTACTATACTCTGTGAGTTCATAATCGTTGCCTAATGGCTGTGTATCTGTGTAAAATAAACTAGTGCAGAAAAATATCACTATTAGTGTTTAGTTAATTGCACACATACACTGTGTGAAACCTCTGAAGATGTGCAAGGATAGGAATTTAAAAATTACTACATTGGTAAAAAATATTCCTGTAAGTATAAGAAGGATAGGATATTTATGGCATCAGAAATAGATTAATGTAGCATTTTTGAATAGGTAAGGACTTTAGGATGAAGTGGACAGAAACCTAATTTAAACTAATTTAAACAAAAGGGGAGTTTACTGGAAGGACATTGCCATATCATCCGAGCTGTGAGGAAGGCAGGCATATTGCTGGGACTCAGAGTTAATTAGAACCAGCTATGATCGCTCTCAACTAGTCTGAAGTTTTTAGGGTTTTTTTTTCCTGGTCTGTGTGTGTGTGTAATTTTTTTTTTTTTTTTTTTTTTTTTGACAGGGTCTTATTTTGTTGTCCATGCTGGAGTGCAGTGGCACTATCACACCTCACTGCAACCTTGGTCTCAAATTTTTCTCTATGTGTTGGCCTCATTTTCCTTTTTGGAAGCAAGTTGGCTTTCTTTTCATGGTAGAAAATATGGCCAATGACAGCGCCTAAGTTTTACATCTTAGACTTTTGATCACCTAAATGAGAATGACTTGATTTGCTATGTTCCATATCTAAAAATCCAGAAGAAGATCTGCCATTAGCCCAGTTCAAATCAGGCATTCACTCTCAAAGCAAATGTTGAGGGTGGGGAGCAAGCTCATGTTTAAAAAAATGTCTGTTCCTGTGTTATCCAGATAAACTGGGAGGGAGAAGGGAATTCCTAAGAAAGGCACTCCTGGTGGACAGTCCCACATGCATCTGTGATAGCCAGCCACTCAGTGGTCCCAACTGATCCCCACTTCCTGATATTCACAGTCCACTACCATTTTTGTACTTGGTTTCATCTGTATAACCAATGGCATATGACAGAAGTGATGCTATGTCACTTCTGAGAGTCAGATGTAAAAAAGACTAAGGCTTTTGTCTTGGACATGCTCTTTCTTATTTTTGGATTTTTTACTCTGAGGGAAGCAAACTACCTACCATGTTGTGGATAGTCTTTATGGAGAGGCCCATTTGGTGAGGAGCTGAAGCCTTTAGCCAAAATTCAGCAAGGACCCAACACCTGCCAATAACCACTTGAGTGAATTTTGAAGTGGATTTTCCAGTCCCAGTTGTATGTTGGAATGACTGCACTCTAGCTGACAACTTGACTGCAACCTTACAAAAGGCTACGAGACAGAAGTACCCAGCTAAGATACTCCTGGATTTCTGACCTTAGAAACTGAAATAATAAATGTTCACTGGGCCAGGGGCAGTGGCTCATGCCTGGAATCCCAGCACTTTGGGAGGCCAAGGCAGGAGGATTGCTTAAGCCCAGGAGTTCGAGACCAGCCTGGGCAACCCAGTGAGACTTCATCTCTATAATAAATAAATAAATAAATAAATAAATAAATAAATAAATATTCATTGTTTTAAGCTGCTAAGTTTCGGAGCACTTTGATTTACATCAATAAATAACTAATATAGCATCTATTATAGATTTCCAAACTTTTAATTATCAGAACCTTTTGATTTGAAAATTGTTGCCAGTAAAGTATTTACAATTATTAGTAATTGCTTTCTTACTCTTATTAATCACATATGTAACTGTCAATCAGAACTTCTTATCATGGGTGATAACAAGTGATATTAGTCTGAGAGAATTTAATTCCAGTCAAAAGCTGAAAACAAAACAAAAAATCTTTTGATGTTTTAGGGGATATTTGGCAATGCCTAGGGACATTTTTGGTTGTCACAACGGGGGGAGAGATTTGTGCTGCTATTGGTATCTAGTGGGCAGAGGCCAAGGTAAATATTCTATAATGCACAGGACTGACACTCTCCTACCCTCGTCCAAACAAAGAATTATCTGGCCTAAAATGCCAGTAGCACCAAAAGTGAGAAACCCTGTTCTAGGCTATTGCCCCAACTTGTATTTTCTATAAATAAAGACCACAATTAATTCTATTTTCGGAAATTTAATAGTCAATGAGTTGAACCCAACCCATTCCGAGGAAGAGATAGTCAAGTTTTAGTCTCAAAAATTGATACCACAGCCTAAATTAGAACTCTTAGTCACTAAATGTTTAATTAACACAAGCTGATTTTTTCCAACAAGAAGTTATTCCTTCCTGTGCAAGCAGATGGGCATGATAAAAAAGAGAAGTACTTGTCATTTCACATCAAAATTAAAAACAAATAAATTATCTCTAAAAATAAAGATTTCTTTCAAAAAATTGCTATTATTTAATGCAGAAATACAAAAAAGCAAATTTATCCAATTAAGCAAATAAAAACATTAAAAATTTTTATTTTAGTTCTACCAATAAAATTAACAATAGAGTATTACCACAGATTGAAATTATACTTTTAAAATTGTAATTTTTAAATAGTTTTAAAAAATTTGTTTTTGTGTTACACTGTTATGTCTTTTTGAACAATCAGACTGTTTTTTATCTAGCAATAATACATAAAGCAGCACTATTACATATCCAAATTTAGGTATATGTCCTTATCTATGGCTGATTTTAATATTTATTGTTGCTCTTTTAAATATACTAATAAATGTTTGGTAAGTCCAAATGAACAGGGATAGTAATATGGCAAGACATCTAGGATCCAGGAAACTGGACTAGCTGTAAGAGGTAGTTTTAACATTGCTAAATAAAGAGAAAATGATGAATACACAAATTATTTTTTAAATAAGTGTTCAAAAACCCATACTTTAAAAATTGCTCTTTTAAAAACAATTTTAAAAAAATCTTTATTTTTAAAATTGTTATCAATGACTCCACTGAATACTACTCAGATCAAAGTATCTAAATATCCATCTCACTCAACACAATTCAAAACCCAATGACCACTTTTCAGTTGGTCTCCTTGGATCTACCCTCACAATGTCAGCTGTGGTTAGTTGTCTTCTCCTTATGTAGGACACTAACATAGGAAACCCAAATATGGAGTCCACGGACACCTGGGTAATCCATGTATAGGGTTCTGGGCATGTGAGTCTTTTACAATTATATGTAAAGTTTGTGTGTTATGTTTTTTGTTTGGTTTTTAAAAGATTTATATATTTGATATTGAATGAAATGGCAGTGTGTGTGTTATGTTTGTATATGTGCATGCTAAGGAAAGGGGCCTGCGTTTCATCAGATTCTCAAAAGAAACTATGATTGGGGCTGTTCATCTAATTTATCTTCCAAACTGGGACACTTGAGAATTAAAAACTAATGCCAGAACAACAGCATAAACCACATGTAAATAGGGACATATGGTCACCCTACCTTGATACCATTGTTTTAGCACGGAAAATATAAAAGCATATTCCTGGGTCAATTCTGCAGGTAATTTACTCAATATGTAAAGGATGTCTCCTCCATTACCATGCTTAATAGAGAAGGCTCTACTTTCTAGGCATTTGAAATACAACAGCTTTATTCAACACAATATTCCCTTGTTTCTTCCCTACCTGAGTTTACTCTAAATTTTATTTTAAACTACCTGTTACCATGTTGTTAACTGGGTAATTCTGTAGAGGGAAGTATATCTGCTTCTCTACAACTGGAGTTCTTATAAAATGCTTTTCTGGGCTGTAAAATAAAACATAGAGAAAGTCACATATATATACTATATATATGTCAATATGTATTATATTTATATTAAAGTATATTTATAATAAATATTTACATTTACTACAGTATATTACACCACATATGTATATATTTGGATTTGTTTTACAAGTGAGAACTCATTCCAGGCAATATATATAGTGATTTTAAAAAATATATAAAATGCTTCACAAATACGCATGTCATCCTTGCGCAGGGGCCGTGCTAATCTCTGAATAGTTCCAGTTTTGGTATATGTGCCGTCAAAGTGAGCACATATATAGTAATTTCATTGCTCTTTGATCAGACTTCAGTCTTAATGGGGGAAAATGTTAACTATGAACTTCTTTTGTGCTTTTAAGTAATACAAAAACCCATATAGATATTCTGGTGTTCTTGGCCACTTTACAAAACAAGTATTTGAGTCTCTAGAGTCCTGGGTCTTTTTCTCAATACCCCTGAAAGTACAGTAATGCAATACTATATATTCAGACAAAATACACATATACATATGTAATATTAAATCTGCCAAAAGAAAAGCATAGTAGCTTCTATTTTAAATGATCACAACATTTTTGTTAGTGTTCAAATAATTAGGCCTATATTAATTAGTACTTCCACAGTTTACCATAACAAATAAAAACTGATGTCTGGGCCTGGCTCAGTGGCTCATGCCTGTAAATCCAGCACTTTGGGAGGCTGAGGCAGGTGGATCACCTAAGGTCGGGAGTTCAAGACCAGCCTGGCCAACATGGTAAAACCCCATCTCTACTAGAAATATAAATCAGCTGGGTGTGGTGACATGCACCTGTAATCCCAGCTACTCGGAAGGTTGAGGCAGGAGAATTGCTTGAACCCAGGAGGCAGAGGTTGCAGTGAGACAAGATCGTGCCACTGCACTCCAGCTTGGGCAATAGAGTGAGACTCCATCTCAAAAAAAAAAACATTGGTGTTCTAATTATACAATTATAAAATCTAAAAAAAATTATGTTCTAATTTTTAAAAGCTAAAAGGTGGCCAGGAACAGTGGTTCACCCTGTAATCCTGGCATTTTGGGAGACAGAGGTGGGTGGATCACTTAAGGTCAGGAATTTGAGACCACCCTGGCCAACATGGTGAAACTCTGTCTCTACTAAAAATACAAAAATTAGCCAGGTGTGGTGGTGGGCAGCTGTAATCCCAGTTACTTGGGAGGCTGAGGCAAGAGAATTACTTGAACCTGGGAGGTGGAGGTTGCAGTAAGCCAAGACGGCACCACTGAACTCCAGCCTAGATGACAGAACGAGATTCTGTCTCAAAAAAAAAAAAAGCTAAAAGGATCTCAACTAAAAGATCCTATTTTCATTCATGTCTTTTTGAACAGTCACTATTTAAAAGTGACAATGTTTACTATACTTAGACCACATATAACTAATAATATAATTGTATAAAAAGAAAAACCTCAATAACTAAAAATTGGAGTCATCCTTAAATTTATTATTTTCCTAAAACTCTAGAAGTACACTGAGTAATAGCAAAGGCTTTATTTTCCATTTTTAAGGCTGGGTGCGGTGGCTCACGCCTGTAGTGCCAGCACTTTGGGTGGCCGAGGGAGGTGGATCACCTGTGGTCAGGAGTTCCCGACCAGTCTGGCCAACATGGTGAAACCCTGTCTCTACTAAAAATACAAAAAATTAGCTGGGCATGGTGGTGCACACCTGTAATCCCAGCTCCTCAGGAGGCTGAAGCAGGAGAATCACTTGAACCTGGGAGGCAGAGGTTGCTGTGAGCCGAGATCGTGCCATTGCACTACAGCCTAGGCAACAAAAGTGAAACTCCGTCTCAAAAAAAAAAAAACCTTCTATTTCATTTAAACTCTCCCAAAAGAAATTACTCATTAGGATGAAATCCTACAAATAAAGCAAAATTGTGTTCCCAGAAAAGTCAGGGACCACCCATTATTTAATTCTGGCCAAACAGTAACAGAAAAAGGGAAAAGAGGTTAGGGGGGCGGATGAAAAGGAAGACATATTGTGAAAGAAGGAATACTTTCATTATTTTATAAGTCTCACTCTGTCGCCCAGGCTGGAGTGCAGTGGTGCGGTCTCGACTTATTTCATGCTCAGGCCTCCTGGGTTCACGCCATTCTCCTGCCTCAGCCTCCTGAGTAACTGGGACTACAGGTCCCGCCACCGCGCTTGGCTAATTTTTTGTATTTCTAGTAGAGACGGGGTTTCATTGTGTTAGCCAGGATGGTCTCGATATCCTGACCTTGTGATCCGCCTGCCTCAGCCTCCCACAATGCTGGGATTACAGGCGTGAGCCACTGCGCCTGGCCAGAATACTTTCATTATTAACAAATGATATGGCTATGCACGCTGAAGAGCCAAGAGAATCGATTAAAATGTCCTTAGAATCTTAAGGAATTCCAAATGGGGAGATATAAGACCAACACCCTCAATTCAATAACTCAGAGTGGCTGCTTTCGCTGGTAAAGTGGAAGTATCTTCAAGGAAATCGGAACCCGTGGTGATCCCTGGCAACTCCATCTGTTTGGGGCTGTTTCTAAACATTAGGGAATGGAAACTTGGTGGTGGCCCTAAGTAGCATGGTTTTGGGCTCTCATGGATGCACTCATAGAAGGTGATACCTGTATGCTACACTATGAAAAAACCCCAGCAACTCCAGTTTCAACATATTGAGGAGATGCTTCTGTTGCTTCCCGTTTTGCCCATATGAAGACATCAAAAAAGGACTTAAGGATTCAAGAGAAGTCTTATGTTAAAAAAAGAATTAGATTTTTGGAAGAAAAGCTTACAGAGGCCGGGCGCGGTGGCGCAAGCCTGTAATCCCAGCACTTTGGGAGGCCGAGATGGGCGGATCACGAGGTCAGGAGATCGAGATCATCCTGACTAACCCAGTGAAACCCTGTCTCTACTTAAAAAAAAAAAATACAAAAAACTAGCCGGGCGTGGTGGTGGGCGCCTGTAGTCCCAGCTACTCGGGAGGCTGAGGCAGGAGAATGGCGTAAACCCGGAAGACGGAGCTTGCAGTGAGCTGAGATCTGGCCACTGCACTCCAGGCTGGGCTACAGAGCCAGACTCCATCTCAAAA
>NC_045439.1:82676849-82702706 GCF_002776525.5 Piliocolobus tephrosceles
AAAAAAAAAAAAAAAAAAAAAAAAAGAAAAGCTTACAGGAGCTCAGTTAGATGAAGAAACAAGTTTTATGGAATAGCAACAAGTAAATAAGGCCTATTATGTATATTGAAACATTTGCATTGATAGAGATAATTTAGAGAGCAAATCAGATAAAATGAGTCAACACAACTCTGAATCTTTAAAAGTATTGAATGAACAGATGCAATCTAAAGAAGTAGAACTCTAGCTAAGGACAGAGGTGGAAACTCAGCTGGTGATGAGGAATTTCAATCTACCTTCATCAAACTGGGAGGTGGAAAAGTTAAGCTGTGACCTGAAGATCCATGGTTTGGAACAAGAGTTGATGAGGAAAGAATGTAATGATCTCAAAATAGAACCACTCAAAAACCAAACAAATCTATCTGTATCAGGAAGACAATCTGAAGAGCAGAGATCTCTGAAGAGTAAGAACTTCAAGTGATAATAAGCAGAATGCATACTGGCAACTGAGGAGATAAATGTCTAACTTATATCTGGTGACTCAAGTGCTAGCTGAACTATTAAGAAAACTGAAAACCCCAACTGCAATCAAGAAAGCCTGCACCTCAGTAGGATGCATTGAAGACCCTTGGAAAGATGGCACAAAACTGCACATAATGAATTTTACTGCAACATATACAAGACATCCCCTTATCTCACCAAATGGCAAAGCTCTTTGTTATACGACATCTTCCCCTTTACCAGGAGATATAAAGGTTTTATCGGAGAAAGCAGTCCTCCAACCACGGACAGATAATGAGAGAGCCATTCCTAATGAGGGCACACACTCTTATGGCAGAAATTCTCTGGAAGATCACTTTGAGTATTCCCAATCCCTCCTGACACAAGTGAGACAGCATTTAGGGAAATTAAAAGTAAAATTTTGGCCGGGCATGGTGGCTCATGCCTGTAATCCCAGCACTCTGGGAGGACAAGGCGGGTGGATCACGAGGTCAGGAAGTCGAGACCATCCTGGTTAACACGGTGAAACCCTGTCTCTGCTAAATATACAAAAAAAATTAGCCGGCTGTGGTGGTGGGTGCCTGTAGTCCCAGCTACTCGGGAGGCTGTGCCAGGAGAATGGTGTGAACCCAGGAGGCAGAGCTTGCAGTGAGATGAGACCGCGCCACTGCACTCCAGCCTGGGAGACAGAACGAGACTCTGTCTCAAAAAAAAAAAAAGTAAAACTTTGCCTTTTAACCAATGTGCTACCACTGCATTACTTGGATCAACATAATCAAAATTTCCTTTATAAGACTTAACTCTGAAGAGATTTATCATTTCATCACAAGGACACTATCTCTCAGTGGTTCTCTCAAGAAATTACTTAACAAACTAAACGTAGATTTTGATTAAAAGTTTGGAGAGTCCTTTAGTACATGCATTTGAACATACTGTATGATATTATGTAGTTTATTTCTAGTATGAAAGAATACCCTCCAGCTCCATATTCTAAGAAACAGATACATGCTACTATTTTTTTTTTTTTTTTTTTTTTTTGGTACATGGCCTCACTGTTTCACTTTGGTTGAAGCACAGTGGAATGACCACAGATTGCTCACGGCAAACTTCAACTCCTAGGCTTAAGCAATCCTCCTGCCCCAGCCTCCCAAGTAGCTAGGACTACAGGAGTACACCACTACACCCAGTTAATTTTTTTTTTTTAATCTTTTGTAGATACTGGGTCTCTCTCTGTTGCTCAGACGGGTATTGAACTCCTGGCCTCAAGCTATCCTCATGCCTCAGCCTTCCAAAGTGCTGGGATTACAGGTGTGAGCCACCATGCCTGAACTGCTTCTATACTAATTAATAAATACCTTGGGCCCAGAAGTTCAAGACCAGCCTCAGCAACATAGTGAGATGCCATCTTGACAAAAAAAAAAAAAAAAAATTAATTAGGCTGGGCAAGTTGGCACACATGTAATCCTAGCACTTTGGGAGGCCTAGGAGGGTGGATTGCTTGATGCCAGGTGTTTGAGACCAGCCTGGCCAACATAGCAGAAACACATTTCTATTAAAAATACCAAAAAACAACTGGCCATGCATGGTGGTACACACCTGTAGTCCCAGCTACTCAGGAGACTGAGGCATGAAAATTGCTTGAACCCAGAAGGTGGAGGTTAAGAGGTTACAGTGAGCCAAGATTATGCCACTGTACTCCAGCCTGGGTGACAGAGTGAGACCCTGTCTCAAAAAAAAAAGTTTTTTTTTTTTAATTAGCCAGGCGTGGTGGCACACATCTGCCATCCTAGCTACTCAGGAGGCTGAGGTGGGAGGATTGCTTGAGCCCGGGAGTTCCAGATTGCAGTGAGCTATGATCATGCCATCTCACTGCAGCTTGGGTGACACAGCAAGATCTTGACTCATACACATACACACAAAATTAAGTAAATAAATAAATAAACATAAGGTGTTTAAGAAAGAAAAAAAAAACAACTCCTCTTTATACCATAATTTCCACATCTGGGAATTTACATGAAGAAAACTATCAAAAAAGTAGAGTAAGATTTATTTTTAAAAAGATGTTCACGGAGGTGTCATAAAAGTAACAAATTGTAGGCCAGGTGTGGTGGCTCATGCCTTTAATTCTGGTAGCATTTTGGAAGCCTGAGGAAGGAGGATCTCTCACCGGGGAGGTTGAGGCTGCAGTGAACTGAAATGACACCACTGCATTCCAGCCCTGGGGGTCAGAAAGAGCTTTTGTCTCAAAAATAAATAAATAAATAAATAAATAAATAAATAAATGTGTTAAACAAACAAAATGAAATGCCATATGCTGCCATTTCACATCATAATATCAAATAAGATTTTTCGACTAGGCCTGGTTTATGCCTGTAATCCCAGCACTTTGGGAGGCTGAAGCAGGTGGATCACTTGAGGCCAGGAATTTGAGACCAGCCTAGGCAACATGCCGAAATCTCATCTCTACTGAAAACCCAAACAATTAGCTGGTGTGGCAGGTGGCATGTGCCTGTAGTCCCAGCTGCTCGGGAGGCCAAGGCACAAGAATTGCTTGAACCCAGGAAGCAGAGGTTGCAGTGAGCCGAGATCACACCACCGCACTCCAGCCTGCACTCCAGACTCCAGAGGAAGATTCTGTCTCAATGAAAAACAAAAAACGAAAGTTATTACTGGGAGAGGATTTGGGAGAAATTAGGATTTTATACTAATTCTGTACTGCCTGATTTTTTGTACATCAAGTTTGTATGATGTAAAAAAAAATCAATGTCCCTAGTAGTATGCTAACAAATGTTCCAGCAGGTAAATTGAGGGTATATTTTATCTATGTTCACACTGCACCCTCTGCTGTTTCCATAAAGAAAAGGCTCGAAGTAGACACCTACCCAGGGTTTATTCATATCCTTTGTCCATTTCTGTTATTTTTGGATTGGACGTATTTTTCCCAGATTTGTAATACCTCTTTGTATGTTAAGGAAATTAGCCTTTATGGGAGAAAAACTTGAAAAATTATATAAATTACATCATTACTTTTTATTTTGAAGACAGATAACTACTGTTTGATCATTTTTATTACAGCAGCTAAATACCAGACTGCAGGGTACCCCAGACCCATCCTCTCCTCCCCCAATTCTACTCCTGGCTTTCTTTCCGTGTCCTGACCAAAAATCACAGAGTGCTTTGACTGCTCTGTGAGACAGCCCAGTGCAGGGTTCTCCCAGCGGACTTGAACTCACACCAGGACCTTAAACATTTCCAGGCACTGATAAAAGTATCTAGGTTGCTGCTCAAAACACTGAAAGAAACTGGCCTCAGCCCTGAGCCAGATTCCTTAAACCCTCATAGAAACTCCATACCCAGACCCCCTCACTGTGGATATACCTAGGTAGAACACCCCTTTTATCTTGTCCATTGCAAGGATTGGTGCAGTAATGTGCAAGTTCCCTCAATAAATGCTTTAGACTGACTACTCTACTTAGTGGCTCTTTCTTTAGAATCCCAGCTGACCACAACTTGGGACAGTCTGGGGCACTCCCTTGTGGGGACTCCCCTGCCTCCACTTTTAGGTTGACTCCGGCCACAGGTTTGGAGGATAAAACATACACTTCTGAAGAATCAATGTTCCCTATGAATATTTGAAAAGCAACTGAATTGGAAACCATGGAACTAGAACTAGATCATGTATAAGCCTGCAATGAGAAGGCCTCTCATAAATTGGTCCTAATATAATGGCAAGGCCATGCTTGTTTGTCTTTTTAAATTAATTTCTTGTTTTTCTTTGAGACAGAGTATTGTTCTGTCACCCAGGCTAGAGTGCAGTGGCGTGATCACGGCTCACTCCTGGGCTCAAGTGATCCTCCCACCTCAGCCTGCAAATAGCTGGGACTACAGGTATGTGCCACTATGCCCAACTAGTATTTTAAATTTTTTATAGAGATGGGGTATCCCTATGCTGCCCATACTGGTCTCAAATTCCTGGGCTTAAACAGTCATCCGGCTTCAGCCTCCCTAAGTGCTGAGATTATAAGCATGCGCCACAACACCCAGTCTAAATTTAATTTCTTAAATCAAAGTAATATATTACAAGCAATTTGGAAAGAAGAGGGGAAATCACTCACCACTTTTCATCCTAATAAAATTACTGCTAATATGTAGTGTATTTTCTTCCAAGTAAAAAATACATTTTAAGATTCTTTTGTAGTTCATAAGCATGATGATTGGGTTTTCACACACAGAAACATATAATTTTTAAATAATTTATTAACTGTTATCATACATAAAATCCTTGTTTCCTTTCTGCAGAGACAGTATAGTGTGTTATACTATGAGATAGAATAGTATGCTACATAGTAAATACATAGTATAGCATTTAATGACTAACATTTAAATGAATGGGCTCTGACTCACTTCAAATCCTGCTTCTCCCCTACTTAATAAAAGTTTGTATGACTTTGGGGAAATTGCTTATCTTTCTAATCATAGATCTCTTTTTTTCTATAATGGGAATGATTATAATGCTATCAGTCTCATAGGAAAACTGAAAATTAAATGAGATAAGCACACAATCAGTGCTCACAGATGTCTACACTGAATTGAGTATCAGTGAAGTTTATGAATTCAGTACCTTTCGGATAATTCTTTTTTGTGCTCTGTTGCTAGTTCACCGTTTTCCCCAAGGGTCTTTATTTCATTTGGTGTTACTTCATCATGCTGTGGATAGAAAAATAAATCACAGTTTAAAAAATCATCATACCAATGATCCAATCAGTAATGTTTTTAAAAGGGAAAAATAAACTGGCAATATATATATCAAAAGCCATAAAATATTTACACATTTAAGTCCACTCAATCTAGCTTGGTGGAGAAAATTTACAAAATTTTGTCCACACACACATATAATTATACTATATATTTTTAGAGACACATAAAGAAGACGAGAATTTTAAATATACCAGCTGTGATTATGTCAGATAAGCAAAACTTTGACTGATTTTATTCTCCTTTCAAGTATTGAAATTTCCTCTAATGTGGTTATATTACTTTTTAGTCACAAAAGTAAGGAAACAAAAAAACTTGCTACTAATTTAAACTTTCTTAAAATCCTTGACTCAAGGATTCCTGGGCTTCCTGTGAGCTACAAATCAAAACTATAAAATAAGCTGAACAAATTATATTTTTCCTTCAAAAGGACAGTGAAGTATTTAGCTATAAAGATATAAAATAACTCAATGTATGTTAAGCTTTTCCTAAATATTTTGTGAAAGCAACTTAGATACTGGTGTCCATCACATAATCTATTTTACATATCATTGAGAAGTTTCTTTTCTTTTCTTTTTCTTTTTTTTTTTTTTTTTTTGAGACAAAGTCTTGCTCTGTCGCCCAGGCTGGAGTGCAGTGGCATGATCTCTGCTCACTGCAACCTCCACCTCCCGAGTTCAAGCAATTCTCCTGCCTCAGCCTCCCAAGTAGTTGGGATTACAGGCACCAGCCACCATATCTGGCTAATTCTTTGTATGTTTAGTAAAGACGGGGTTTTGCCATGTTGCCCAGGCTGGTTTCGAACTACCAAGCTCAGGCAATTAGCCTGCCTCAGCCTCCCAAAGTGCTGGGATTACCGGTGTGAGCCACCGCACCCAGACACTATTAAGAAGTTTCTATATTTATATAAAAACTTAAATCCACTCCAAACAATAATAATGATAATGCTCCCCAGATTTACCCTTGTTATTGCCATTCGATGAGTATCTTCCACTTATATATACTATGGTTACATGATTATAACTGGCTAACACTCATACCAACCAATATTGTGAAAGAATTGACAAACTTTTTTATCATGTAGTAATATAACTTCTAGAGTCAACATCCATACAAGCATGTTCTAGTAATTTTTTAGTACAAAAAACATTGGATTGGGTTAGAGCTGAGAAAATTTAGCTCCACTTTGCTAATATCTGCCAACGTGTACTAAAACAGGTCATTATATTTTCTTTCCCTTAGTTTTCTCATGTATAAAGCTAAATGATGAAATTAGTGATCTGTAAACTCTAAAGTTCTGGTAGAGTCAATAATTACCATCAAGTAATAACCATTGCATTACTGCTCACGTTCCTGGAAACACTGTGAAAAGTCAAGGATTAGATATTTCAGTCCTTAGTACAACATACTGTTACTTCCTAGACAAAAAAACTGAAAGAACTATTATTTTCTGATGATGATGCCCTGGGAAGAAAAAGCAAATTAATGACAGAAATATAAAATATATGTTGATAGCCTGATTTTGGACATATTGTAAAGATTTTCTATATGATGTGGCTGTGGGTTTAAAGTTTAAACACAATAAAAAATAAAAGTGAAAGATTTTCTCCCTAACTCTTTATTGTGAAAATTTTCAAACTTACCAAAAGGTTATATAACAGTACAATAGGCCAGGCGCAGTGGCTCATGCCTGTAATCCCAGCACTTTGGGAGGTCAAGGCGGGAGGATCATGAGGCCAGGAGATCGAGACCATCCTGGCCAACATGGTTAAACCCTGTCTCTACTAAAAATACAAAAATTAGCTGGGTGTGGTGGCGGGTTCCTGTAATCCCAGCTTCTCAGGAGGCTGGGGCACAAGAATTGCTTGAACCCAGGAGGTGGAGGTTGTAGTGAGCTGAGATCCCACCACTGCACTCCAGCCTGGTGACAGAACGAGACTCCGTCTCAAAAACAAAACAAAACAAAAAAGAATAGTACAATAAATACCACATACCTTTCACCTGGATTCACAAAGTGTTAACATTTCCGACACCCTGAGTGCCTCCTCTCTCTTTTAATTTTTGTGGAACTACTTGAAAACATTTGCAGATATGACATTTCCACTCTCTAATACCTGGCATGTGTTTTCTAAAAATATACATTGTTTTATCTTTACAATGCCACTATCACGCTTAAGAAAATAAAATGTAATACAGTATCACCTATTATACAGTTCATTGTTAAATTTTCCCAATTGCTCTCCAAATGTCTTTTATTCCTTTTTTTATGTCTCTTAATCTACTATGGTCCTATTGCCTTTTTTGTATTTGATGACATTAACTGATGTTAGAGTCCAGGTCAGTTAATTGTCTTGTGGTATGGTCTGTATTCTGGATTTGTCTGAATGTTAACTCATAATTAAGTTGGGGTGAAGTGTTTTGAACAAGAATACTACACAGATAATACTGTGTATTTGTTATATCATATCAGACTGAACATACTGAAAGGTTTCTCCAATATTGGTGATGCTAAGTTTGCTAAGTTAAAGTGGTGCCGGCCAGATCTCTCCATTGTAAAGGTACAGTGTTTAACTTTGGAACTAATAACCAATCTGTGGGTGATAATTTGAGATCATGGGTTTAGAATCCATTAATGACCTTATCTAAATCAATTACTACATGAGAGTTTTAAAAATGGTGATTTTCAATTTTATCTTTCTTTCTATATTTACTAGCTGCTATTTTGTAAAGGAAAATTTTCCTTATCCCACCCTTTTCTTCCTTATTTTCTTCCTTCTTTCATTTCTTCCTTCTGTCCTTCCTTTTGTCCTTATGTCTGCTTTTGGAGTATCACATATATATATGGAATGCTTCACGAATTTGCGTGTCATCCTTGCACAGGGGCCATGCTAATCTCTGTATTGTTCCAATTGTAGTATGTGTGCCGCCGAAGCAAGCACATGGATTCTTTTTACCTAACATATTATAATCCATTATTGTCATTAGTTTTAATGCTCAATTGTTTGCAATTTGGCTATTACTTAAAGATCATGAAGTAAGTCAAAAGCATAAGTAAATCTGAGGCAGGATGGCAAAAGCTACAAAACAGCTACTTTTCCAGTATTGTACACATTTTTTTTCTGTTTTTGGTTAATCAAGCAGCCCCAGAACCAGAATAGGTTCAGACAGACTCTTGTACACATTTAGAGAGGGGTGTTATTCAAAACATTCAACAAACAGCAGCACATCACAGAAATTAACCAATTAGAATCTACACTGGCAGTAAAGAACTGGTAAATACTATGCACCGATTATTCTCTTCTTATTACTAACAGAAGCAAATTTTCAAGTTTCTTATGGGAATAATTTTATTTATACAAAATAACCTCAACTTTACTAATGTACTACTATAAAACAAAGTCGAACCAAATAATATTCAATAACAGCATGCCCTTTAAATTTCTTAATCTGGGCCAGGCACAGTGGCTCATGCCTGTAATCCCAGCACTTTGGGAGGCCAAGGTGGTCGAATCACTTGAGGCCTGGAGTTCGAGACCAGCCTGGCCAACATGGTGAAACCCCGTCTCTACTAAAAATACAAAAATTAGCCAGGCACGGTGGCACATGCCTGTAATCCCAGCTACTTGGGAGGCTGAGGCAGGAGAATCGCTTGAACTCGGAAGGCAAAGGTTGCAGTGAGCCGAGATCGCGTTGCTACACTCCAGCCTGGGAGACAGAGTGAGACTCCGTCTCGAAATAAATAAATAAATAAATCTCTTAATCTGACTCACTGGTGCTAACATGTCACAAGTAAACATTTTAAGATAACTTCGCTTTCAGAAAATGTGAAACTGTCGATTCTAAACAAGTACCTTAATTTACTCTTACCTTTTCTATCAGAAAATGCTGGTCTTGTTCCCAAATAAAACTACCAATTTTTCTTCTTATTTCTGTGATGAGAAAAACAAATCCAATACTGTTTTTTTTAAACCTTCCAAATTTTGCTTAAAGTCTGAAATTTCTAGGCCAGTGTTATTCTATTTTCAACAAAATCACATAACACACTTGTTAAAATGCAGATTCCTATTGAATCAGATCTTTGAGGAGGAGCTCTGGAATTTGCTTTTCTAAGAAACTCTCCAGATGATTCTAATACACTTTGCTAATCATTGTTGTAGACTTTTCCTGCTAGAATATATCCATATCTATATTTGTATCTCTATATACATTAGATGTGTGTATGTGTGTGTATATATATCATTGAGGTATGTTCATCCACTCTTCTTTTATATCTATATTTGTATCTACATATACATTAGATATATATCAGTATCTATATCTGTATCATTAGATATACATGAGATGTATATAGGTATACATATATAGATATACATCTGCATAGATATATCTCTATATATAATAATGCATATGTATCTATATAATGCATTAGATATATTAGATGTATATCTAATGTCTATATAGCTATGGATATTGATACAGACACAGATATATAGATATAGATATAAAAGAAGGGTGGATGAACAATATGTCTAGTTAACATGGTAGTGCAGGAATTCTACAATGGTCCACATGTCAAAGGACAATGTCATCATCCAAACTCAATGATCTCAAAAGTTTTCGCAGTAGCCAAAAGGACAAATAAGGTGGTATTACTCTAGACTTTTGCTGTCCAGTATGGCAGCCACTAGCTACATGTAGGTACTGAGCACTGGAAATGTGTGGTTAATCCAAATTGAGAGGTGCTGTGAGTATAAAATAAATACAGGATTTTGAAGACTTAGTATCAAAAAAAGAATGTAGGGTGTCTCAATTTTTATAGATTATATATTGAAATGATAATATTTTAGATGTATTAGGTTAAATAAAATATATTCCTAAAATTAATTATACTCAGTTAATTATGTAATTAAGTTTTTTAGAGAAGGGGGTCTCACTATGTTGCCTAGGCTGGAATGCCGTGGCTATTCACAGGGGTGATCCTGGTGCACTGCAGCCTCAAATTCGGGGGTTCAAGGGATCCTCCCACTTCAGCCTCTAGAGTAACTGGGATTACAGGTGCATGCCACCTTACCCAGCTATTTTTTATTCTTATTAATGTGGCTACTAGAAAATGTAAAATTCATATGTGGCTCACATTTGCATCTCATGCTTCTACTAGACAATAGGCAGATTTAAAAAGGTATGCTTTTAATTTTTAAAAAGAAGCACGTTTTCATTTAAAACAGATTTTTGAAAATTTAAATACATGTTAATATAAGATGCTAAACTCAAAGGCAGAATAGGAGTGATAATTTAAAATCCTGTAAGTAAATAGGAGTGATAAATTAAATCACAGTCATTCTACAATATAAGCTCCTTGAAGGTGGGTATTCACTGATTGGCACAAGTAGTTTTTAAAATCAATTCCCCCATCCAGTCATTGTTCTGTGTAACCACTTAGAACAATTTAGTGTTATTACTTATAAGTAGGTTTCACCAGGACATCGACTATGGAAGGAACCAAATCTCTGGGGTTTCTAATGGCTCTTTTATAGAAATAATTTTTAAGTTGTTTGTTTTCTTTTCTTTTTAATACTCTCCTCACTGGGAATATGTACTCAGCTTCAATCTGTCTTTTTAGAGATGAACACATATCTATTGGACAGGCAAGCTACATATCAAGAATTGGGTAATAATGCAAAACCTATCAATGGGGTAAAGTTAGCCCAGGCCAGCCGCAGTGGCTCACGCCTGTATTCTAACCACTTTGGGGGGCTGAGGCGGGCAGATCACTTGAGGTCAGGAGTTCAAGACCAGCCTGGCCAACATGGTGAAACCCCATCTCTACTAAAAATATAAAAATTAGCCAGGTGTTGTGGTGGGCGCCTGTAGTCCCAGCTACTCAAGAGGCTGAGGCAGGAGAATCACTTGAACCCAGGAGGTGGAGGTTGCAGTGAGCTGAGATCACACCACTGCACTCCAGCCTGGACGACAGAGCAAGATTCCATCTCAAAATAATAATAATAATAATAATAATAATAATAATAATAATAAAGTTAGCCCAGAAAAAATAGGCAGGATTTGGGTAGGATAAGAAAGGGTGTTCCAAGCAGGGAAAACTAAAAGAACCAATCTCAGAAGCAGTTGATTTACTTCCCCATCGTATTTTCTAGGGGTGCTGAAAAAAAATTGATGTGAAAGTGCTTTTAGGTGTATTTTAAAAAATACGAATACATGGGTTTATTATCATAACCAATCTTTAAATATCAGAAGAAAAAATTAGGAAAATAATGAAGAGATTCAAAACTAGCAAAGAACACATTTATTAAATGCTCACCACATCAGACACCTTAAAACATTATCTTATTTTTAAAAATAATTGGAAATTATTAAAATAAATAAAGACAGGGTCTCACCATGTTACCCTGTTGCCCAGGCTAGTCTTGAACTCCTGGGCTCAAGTGAGCTCTTTGCCTCAGTTTCCCAAAGTGCTGGGATTACAGGCATGCCCTACCTCGCCAGGCCTATTATCTCATTTTATCCTCAAAACAACTTCAGATAAGTAATTTGCTAAAAGATCACAAAACTAGTAAGCATTAGACCCTAGCCTGTGAAGGAAAGATCTGCGTCTGTCTGTCTCTCCATTGAATCCCCAGCACCTACCCAGGTTGCAACCTGGCACACAGGAGAGCTCAATGAATATGAATAAACAATACATAAACAAAGTCAGGATATACACCCAAGGCAAATTGATCCAAAGTCCACGCTTTTTCCACTTATGTTAAATAGATACAAAATTCAAAAATATGTGACTGAGAACAAAATAAGTACAGTTGAATTTGGCTGTTTCACAGAGATTAGCCAGATTTGGCTGTCTGACAGGTATTGGCTGAATGATCTTTGCTAACCTTTTTGCAGGCAAGCAGGAGGAAGAATGAAATGACCCAAAGCCACCGAGGTTTTTATTTCAGCATTAGCTACTGCAGAGAGATAGTAGGCATGAAAAACTGTAGCATTATCTTCTATGTAATCAAGGCTCTGATATATTCTAGGAGAAAGAAAGGAAATATTTTAGGTTATGAAACAAACAAGAATGTATTCAACCTTTCAAAAGAATAAATAAATAACTGGAAGTAGAGACACAACTACATTGAAGCATACATGTATGCTGTCCTTTTCTGGCAAGGAAGGAAAAACATATGGCATAAGATACTGCTTTCTGGGGGCCTATATCTGGCACATCTCAGCTTTACAGGGTTGGTTAATGACCATATGAATTAGGAAACTTGATCTAAAATGGTCGTGTTTACTGGGCATCAACAGTGGATTGAGCTAGCAGCCTATGGGTCTTATCCATGGTCATTGCTATAAACAGGGATCAATTTATCCTGAGGTGAGGAGCGCTCATGCAGTCAGAAAAACCCTCACATATAGAAAGTAACATCTTTTCTATAGGTGGAGATAAGAAGAGCATTACAAGAAAAAGGCATGCGTGAAGGCAAAATAATGGCAGTTCGGGTTGACTGGGCTACGGAAGGCGTGAGAAAAACTGGGAAATAAACAAGGTAGGCACAGACACGATCTAAATCTGTAGGAAATCGGTGGGTGGAGTGGGGAGTGGGGAAAGGAGGATGTGGTAGGGCCCTGATCTGATGTCTGGTTTGTAAACAAAATCTGCAGCCATGCGAAGGGGGATCTCAGGAAACAGATTCGAGGCACAGTAACAGCTTAGGAAGTTATTTTGATAGTCCCATCCAAAAGGGAATTAAGGTGCTACTAAGTTAGTGGCAGTGAGGATGAAGAACAATTACAGGGATCTAATTCATGGTATTCGGCCACTGGCTGTTTCATGGCGTAGGGTTGTTATTCAAAATTTTGGAGAATACAGGCCTTGGCGCAGGTGTGAAGGGATATAAGATTTGATTTAGACTTTGAATATGAGGGGTTTGAATATGAGGCTCCACGTGCAGGTGTAGAAGAGGCAGCTGGAAACACACACTTGGAATTCAGGAAGAGGCCTGAGGACCAGGGAGAAGCCTGTGACACTGCAGCAGAAAGGAAAGGTGGTTGTCTATTTCTTTCCCTCAAATCTAGGACTGAAAACTTGCCCTTTTCCAGCCTCACCCTATCGTCAATATTATTTATTTATTTTTTATTTTATTTTATTATCTTATTTAATTTTTGAGATGGAATCTTGCTCTGTCACCCAGGTTGGAGTGCGATCTTGGCTCACTGCAACCTCTGCCTCCCGAGTTCAAGTAATTCTCCTGCTTCAGTCTCCTGAGGAGCTGGGATTATAGGTGTCTGCCATGGCGCCCAGTCCCATCAATATTAGTGGACTGCAACTTCCTTCCCTAACTCCCGGCTCATCCTAACATAAATGGCGCTGCCAGGTGGCCCTCAGTACCTCAGCGTGTCTGGGTGCGAAGCATCACAGCTGAACAAGAAGTCGGCGGCTCGCGGGTCACTGATCTTCCCCCCTTCAGCCACTGTGGAGGTAAGAGCACGGGGTGAACCTATCAAGCACCCTGGACCCAAAGCATCAGAGAGAGGAGGATGCTCCCCTCACCACCTAACCCGCTGCTTCCACTCAGCTTCCTACCCCAGAATTGCCTCAGATCCCGGCTAACGCTGCGGCAAAACCAACCGCGCTGCCCTTGAAACATGGCGTCACCAAGCCTGCGGGGACGTGAGAGAGGAGGCCTCAGAGCTGAGATCCCTGATTGGTTCCAGGTCCAACGCCAAGCTCAATGATTGGTTCCCAAGAGAAGTGGGAACGGGAAAGGCCTGAGGCCCTCAGATGAGGGACGGTCACTGACTGCTTATCCGGATCACTTAGGGGCCTCTCAGCCTTCCCCTGATAAGAGGAGGAGGGCGACTCGAGTTGGTGAGGGTTTTTTGTTTGTTTGGTTGCCTTTGTTTTAAATTTTGAGGTGGCGAATGTTAACTCTAAATATTAACAAAGTTACCATGCAGTGTATGTACAGGCATAGGGCAGAGTCTGCAGCATCAAGTATTATTTTTGAAGCAAAATTGATTTCATCATTTCATCTATAAACGTTTCACTTTGAATCCCTTAAAAGTGAGGACTTAAAAAACACACACAACTGCGACACCATCATCACACTTAAAAGATAGTTCTTTAATATAGTCAAATATCACCAGTGTTCAATTTTCTGTTTTACTCAAAGTTGTTTTCCTTTTACAGTTTTCCGCTTCTTACAATAGTAGTGATAAGTAGTTATATTTTTCTAGCATTGTGTTCCTTTAAACCAAACATTAAAAATTTGTTTATAAAAAGTTGTCCATAAAATCTTTTACTATCTTTTTAAATATCTGTGAGATCTCTAGTCATGGTTCTTTTTTGTCTTTTTTTTCCTTGTTTTTAAATTTTTCCTCCTACTTTAGTCACCTCTCTGACAATCTTTTTTCATTTCTGATTCTGGTTATTTGTGCCTTCCCTTTTTTTATTTCCTAGTCTCATTAGAACTTTGTCAATTGTATTAGCCTTTTCAAAGAACATACTTCTGGTTTTATTGATATTCTCTTTATATATTTCTTTTGTATATCATTAATTTTAGCTTTTTATAATTTCCTTCCACTTTTCTTTGTTTAAAATTCCTGTTCTTAGGCTGGGCACAGTGGCTCATGCCTGTAATCCCAGCACTTTGGGAGGCTGAGGTGGGTGGATCACCTGAGGTCAGGAGTTCGAGACCAGCCTGGCCAACATGGTGAAACCCTGTCTCTACTAAAAATACAAAAAATAGCCGGCTGTGGTGGCTCATGCCTATAATCCCAGCTACTAGGGAGGCTGAGGCAGAAGAATTGCTTAAGCCCAGGAGGCAGAGGTCGCAGTGAGCTGAGATCACACCACTGCACTCCAGCCTGGGTGACAGAGCAACACTCCATCTCAAAAAAAAAAAAAAATTGCTGTTCTTTTTCTAATTTCTTGAATTGGATGATTGTTTTTCATCCTTTATTTTTCTAATATGTGCATATAAAGCTGTAAATTTCCTTTGAAATCTGTGCCACATGTTTTTGAGATGTCTTTTTATTATTGGTCAATTCAAAGTATTTTCAGATTTCCCATATGAGTGTTATGACTAGTGGATTATGCAAAACGTTTTTAAATCTCCAAGTACATATGATTTTCTAGTTATCTAGTTGTTATTGATTTCTGGAGTTTGAGACCAGCCTGGCAACATGGTGAAATGCTGTCTCTACTAAAAATATAAAAATTATCTGAGTGTGGTGGCACATGCCTTTGGTCCCAGCTACTTGGGAGACTGAGGCAGGAGAATCACTTGAATCCAGGAGGTGGAGGTTTCAGTGAGCCGAGATCGTGCCACTGCACTACTACAGCCTGGGCGAGAGAGCAAGACTCCGTCTCAAAAAAAAAAAAAAAAAAAAAGGTGTTTTGTGTGATCCTTTCTCTTGAAGACCAGGAAGAGTTTATCTTTAAATGTCCCATTTTACTTCATGTGCCCTTCACACTTGTAAACTATTCTTCACCTTTTTTATCCTAATACATGTATAGTTACATTGATATATTTGTTTTTAGCCATTACAAGTTTCGATGTGCATTCTTGTCCATATTGTTTCCTTCAAAATCTATAAAGTCTAATGATTTTACTAGCTTATGACTTAAAGTTTACTGTTTCAGGAGAATTTTCCCAAATACTCAGTTGCCTCAAATTTATTTCAGCAAAAATTTCTTGCAATATACTTTTAAATATTATCTCTTATTAGTTTATTCCATTCTTTTACTACTCTTTTCCCGGCAACTTTGTGAATAGTGCCTTTGCTAAACTTTGATTTCTACCACTTTTCTGTGACCTCTTTTTTCCTTATGTCATTTTCATTCTCCAGGTTGTTTTTCTACCTTTCTTCAATGCTAGTCATTATATTTTCATTTGAGTCTATTCTCTTTCGTGTCCTTGTGGTTCCCTTTTTCTTTAGGAGATAACTTTGTCTTTCTTTCATTTATCTGCTGGCTTCAATTAACTATATTTTCATTTCCTTATATTTTTGCCCATTTTTGTTCTTATTTTTTAGATACCTGACTCAGTTGGCTTTTCATATCCACAAATACTTATTTGAATAAATTTTATTCTATTTGAAGAGTTGGCTTAGAATTTTATTCTGATTCATAGTTATTTAATTTGGGGAGATTTGAATTAGTCAAAGTATATTGGATCTGATTGTTTTATTTGTTTATTAATAATTTACTTAAGTTACATGAACTTGAAAATTTCTTAGACTGATTTAAATAATTTATGAACACTCTTAGACTGATTTAAATAATTTTTATTTACTCCTGACCTCAAGTGTTCTGCCCTCCTCGGCCTCCCAAAGTGATGGGATTACAGGCGTGAGCCACCGTGCCCAGCCTATCAGACCTTTCAAAAATAACATACAAAGGAAAACAATCATAAGGTGAGTAACAAGTTCAAAATACACTCTAATATACAGAGGATTTTATATCCAGCCAACTAATCTCTGAGTACCAGGACTACACAAGAAAGTATTAAAGATATAAGAACATATAAAATCATTTACCTACAAGCCTTTCTTGAAGAAACTACAGGATGAGCTTCATCCAAACAAATATTACTGGGAAATCCTCACTGATATGGAAATCTTATATATTGTGTAAGTTAAAAATAATGAAACTAAAAATGAGAGGAGAAGAGAGAGGGAAAGAAGAAAGTAGACTAAGTTAAATTTTTTTAAATATAGAAGCAATTAATACAGGACTTGTAGAAAAGGAAACACAGCAATTATAATAAACATAGTTATAAAATATTGTGACACAGTTGAGGCCAAATCTATCAAAAGTCATATTTATCAATATGAATGTCTTAACTACCAAAAAAAGACATCACTTTGAATCACAAAACACAGCCCAAATATTTGCAGAATATAAGAGACACACCAAAAACAAAGTGATTAAGAAAGGTTAAAAATTTATGCATGGCCGGGTGCAGTGGCTCACGCCTGTAATCCTAGCACTTCGGGAGGGTCAGGTGGGCAAACCACCTGAAGTCAGGAGTTCAAGACCAGCCTGGTAAACGTGGTGAAACCCCGTTTCCACTTAAAAATATAAAAAGTAGCCAGGTGTGGTGGCGGGTGCTTGTAATTCCAGTTAGTCAGGAGGCTGAGGAAGGAGAATCGCTTGAAGCAGGCGGAGGTTTCAGTCACCCGAGATGGTGCCATTGCACTCCAGCCTGGGTGACAAGTGCAAGACTCTGTCTCAAAAAAAAAAAAAAAAAAAAAAGGGCATATTAAGCAAATGAAAACATTTAAAAGAGCAAGGTATAGCGATCGCGATCCTTATGTAAATAGTATTCAGTACACAAAACATTAAGCAAGACAAAGAAAGCAACCTCTTTTTTTTTTTTTTGAGGAAGAGTCTCGCTCTGTCGCCCAGGCTGGAGTGCAGTGGCGGGATCTTGGCTCACTGAAAGTTCCGCCTCCTGGGTTCACGCCATTCTTCTGTCTCAGCCTCTCAAGTAGCTGGGACTATAGTCGCCCACCACCACAGCCGGCTAATTTTTTTGTATTTTTAGTAGAGACGGGATTTCACCGCGTTAGCCAGGATGGTCTCCATCACCTGACCTCGTGATCTGCCCGCGTGGGTCTCCCAAAGTGCTGGGATTACAGGCGTGAGCCACCGCACCCAGCGAAAGCAAGCTTTTAATGCTAAAACCCAATACACGATGAAGATACAATACTTACCAATATCTGCGTAAAACAATCACATTCTGCGTAAACAGAAACCACAGAGGCACTAATGAGTAGTTAAGAAGGCTCTCATCATTGGGAACTTTAAAACACTAATCTCAATACAACACACATCAAGTGGAAAAAATAACCAAGGATATAGAAAACCTAAACATCATAAAATCAATAAAGAAAATCGTAAGAATAAATATAAACATTACACCCTTAGAGAATATACTTTTTTTGGAGACACAGCCTCACTCTGTTGCCTGGGCTGGAGTGCAGTGGAACAATCTCAGCTCACTGCAACCTCCAACTCCCTGGTTCAAGCAATTCTCCTGCCTCAGCCTCCCAAGTAGCTGGGACTACAGGCGGGTGCCACCGTGCCCTGCTAATTTTTGTATTTTTAGTACAGAAGGGGGTTTCACCATGTTGGCCAGGCTGGTCACGAATTCCTGACCTGGTGATCAGCCCACCTTGGTCTCCCAAAGTACTGGAATTACAGGCGTGAGCCACCACACCCCGCCTAGAGAATATACTTTGTCAAGAACACATAGAATAGTCACAATAAATTATCATATAATAGATCACAAAGACATATCTGCAAGTTCCGTAAGTACAAATATTATTAACAACACTTTCTAGTTACAATTCAATGACACTAGAAATTATTAGCAAAGTCATAAACACAAAGACTGTTTCCCATGGAAATTTTTAAAAAATTGTTAACTATGGAGTAAAAGTAAAAGTTAACTATGGAGTCAAAGGGGAAATGGAAAAATTCTAAAAACAGTGATAAAATATTACAGATCAGCATCCGTGGGTTCATTTAATGTAGAAATCAGAGGAAAATTCTTAGCACTGCGCACTCTATTGGACCATTTTCACATTGCTGATAAAGACACACCCAAGACTGGGACGAAAAAGAGGTTTAGTTGGATTTATATTTCCATGTGACTGGGAAGGTCTCAGAATCATGGCGGGAGGTGAAAGGCACTTCTTACATGGTGAGGGCAAGATAAAATGAGGAGGAAGCAAAAGCGGAAATCACTGATAAATCCATCAGATCTCCTGAGACTTACTCACTATCACAAGAGGAGCACGGGGAAGATCGGTCCCTATGATTCAATTAGCTCCCCTTAGGCGGCTCCAACAACACGTGGGAATTCTGGGAGATAAAATTCAAGTTGAGATTTCAAAGGGGACGCAGCCAAACCATGTCAAGCACATTTATTAGAAATGAAAGAATTCAATATATGATTTATTTTCACAGATGGGAAACACAGAAAAGTAATACAATAACAAAGTAATACAAAACAAACAAAAAGCCCAAGAAAAAAACAATAAAGATGAAAGGAGAAGCAATTGGATAGGGAATAGAAAAACAAGAGTGAAATGCAGACCTCAATAGAACCGTATCAATAGTGCATTAAATGTAAATAGGTATAGCACCCCAACGAAAAAGCACAGAAGACCAGACAGAATATAAAAGCAAGAAATGACTGAATTCTTGTCTATTAGGTACAAAATTTAGAAATGATGACACAGATTGATGAAATTGAACAAGTGGAAAATAAAATACCATGCACATTATAAGCAAAAACTTCAATGTAAATATCAAACATCAAGACAAAAGGGACAAAGAAGGACAGTTAATAATGTTAAAAGTGTCAGTATATCAGTAATATGTAAAAATTATTGCCATACATGTGCCTAAAAACAGAAGTAGGATATAAAATATTTAACAACTAACGGGAGAAAAGAAACTCCAAAATCGTAGTTGGAGATTTTAACACTAATCTTGCAGCAATTAATAGAAGAGGTGACCAAAAAAAAAAAAAAACCAAAAAAAAAAAAAACAAAACAAAAAACCACTTCAAAATAAATGATCTGATGAATGCCATTAACTACTTTAATCAAAGTAATATTTATGAAAATCCTAAAAGTTGAGAATAAATATCCTTTCAAGTCCAAATGCAATATATTTACCAAGAATTTGCATATACTGGGTCATGAAACATGCCTCAATAAGCTTTAAAATTTAAAATTTTACAGAATATGTTCTCCCACCAAAATTATCCTAATTTAGAAATTAACAGAGGTAAAACATCGAGATATTCCCCAACATCTGGAAGCTGAACAACTCACTTTTAAACAACAGATTGCCCAAGGAACACATCACAACTAAAAACAAAATATTTTGAAATGGATGAAAATTAAAACACAGAGTATCAATATTTCTGAGAGGTATGGAAAACAGTGTAGATGAATCGATTTATGTATATGTTAGGAAATAAAGCAAAAACTCTATGTCAATGATACATTTAAACCTTAGGAAGCTAAGCAAAGCAAAAAGAGCAAATTTAGATGACAATAAGTAGGCAGAAAAAACATAGGTGACAGAAGAAATTGATGAAAACGAAAGCTAAAGAGCAATTGAGAGAAACAATGAAAACAGAAGGGGTTTTTTTTTATAATGAGCCCTAAACTGGCAACACTTCAGCAAGTTACTAATATCTAGAATGAAAGGGAAGCTACTATTAAAATTCCAACAAAGGAGTAGACAATTCCCAACCTATTTTAAGTGACCAGCATAACTCCAGAAGTAAACAATATCCCTATGAACGTAGATGCTAAATTTCTTAACAAAATATTGGGAAATCAAATGCAGCAATTTATTTTTTCTTTTTGGAGACACAGTCTCGCTGTGACACCCAGGTTGGAGTGCAGTGGCACGATCTCGGCTCACTGCAAGCTCCGCTTCCTGGGTTCATGCCATTGTCCTGCCTCTGCCTCCCGAGTAGCTGGGACTACAGGCACCTGCCACCATGCCCGGCTAATTTTTTGTATTTTTAGAAGAGACAAGGTTTCACCATGTTAGCCAGGATGATCTCGTTCTCCTGACCTCGTGATCCACCTGTCTCAGCCTCCCAAAGTGCTGGGATTACAGGCGTGAGCCACTGCACCCGGCCATTTACCAGTTCTTTACTGCCAGTGTAGACTGTGATTGGTTAATGCCTGTGATGTGCTGTTTGTTGAATGTTTTGAATAACACCCCTCAATAAATGTGTACAAGAGTCTGTCTGAACCTATTCTGGTTCGGGGGCTGCTTGATTAACCAAAAACAGAAAAAAATGTGTACAATACTGGAAAAATAGCTGTTTTGTAGCTTTTGCCATCCTGCCTCAGATTTACTTATGCTTTTGACTTACTTCATAATCTTTAAGTAATAACCAAATTGCAAACAATTGAGCATTAAAACTAATGACAATAACGGATTATAATATGTTAGGTAAAAAGAATCCATGTGCTTGCTTCGGCGGCACACATACTACAGTTGGAACAATACAGAGATTAGCATGGCCCTGTGCAAGGATGACATGCAAATTCGTGAAGCATTCCATATATATATATGATACTCCAAAAGCAGACATAAGGACAAAAGGAAGGACAGAAGGAAGAAAGGAAAGAAGGAAGAAAATAAGGAAGAAAAGGGTGGGATAAGGAAAAATTTCCTTTACAAAATAGCAGCTAGTAAATATAGAAAGGTAAAATCGAAAATCACCATTTTTAAAACCCTCAATATAATAATTGATTTAGATAAGGTCATTAATGGATTCTAAACCCATGATCTCAAATTATCACCCACAGATTGGTTATTAGTTCCAAAGTTAAACACTGTACCTTTACAATGGAGAGATCTGGCTGGCACCACTTTAAGTAACTTAGCAAACTTAGCATCACCAATATTGGAGAAACCTTTCAGTATGTTCAGTCTGATATGATATAACAAATACACAGTATTATCTGTGTAGTATTCTTGTTCAAAACACTTCACCCCAACTTAATTATGAGTTAACATTCAGACAAATCCAGAATACAGACCATACCACAAGACAATTAACTGACCTGGACTCTAACATCAGTTAATGTCATCAAATACAAAAAAGGCAATAGGACCGTAGTAGATTAAGAGACATAAAAAAAGGAATAAAAGACATTTGGAGAGCAATTGGGAAAATTTAACAATGAACTGTATAATAGGTGATACTGTATTACATTTTATTTTCTTAAGCGTGATAGTGGCATTGTAAAGATAAAACAATGTATATTTTTAGAAAACACATGCCAGGTATTAGAGAGTGGAAATGTCATATCTGCAAATGTTTTCAAGTAGTTCCACAAAAATTAAAAGAGAGAGGAGGCACTCAGGGTGTCGGAAATGTTAACACTTTGTGAATCCAGGTGAAAGGTATGTGGTATTTATTGTACTATTCTTTTTTGTTTTGTTTTGTTTTGTTTTTGAGACGGAGTCTCGATCTGTCACCAGGCTGGAGTGCAATGGTGGGATCTCAGCTCACTACAACCTCCACCTCCTGGGTTCAAGCAATTCTCGTGCCCCAGCCTCCTGAGAAGCTGGGATTACAGGAACCCGCCACCACACCCAGCTAATTTTTGTATTTTTAGTAGAGACAGGGTTTAACCATGTTGGCCAGGATGGTCTCGATCTCCTGGCCTCGTGATCCTCCCGCCTTGACCTCCCAAAGTGCTGGGATTACAGGCATGAGCCACTGCGCCTGGCCTATTGTACTGTTATATAACCTTTTGGTAAGTTTGAAAATTTTCACAATAAAGAGTTAGGGAGAAAATCTTTCACTTTTATTTTTTATTGTGTTTAAACTTTAAACCCACAGCCACATCATATAGAAAATCTTTACAGTATGTCCAAAATCAGGCTATCAACATATATTTTATATTTCTGTTATTAATTTGGTTTTTCTTCCCAAGGCATCATCATCTGAAAATAATAGTTCTTTCAGTTTTTTGTCTAGGAAGTAACAGTATGTTGTACTAAGGACTGAAATATCTAATCCTTGACTTTTCACTGTGTTTCCAGGAACGTGAGCAGTAATGCAATGGTTATTACTTGATGGTAATTATTGAGTCTACCAGAACTTTAGAGTTTACAGATCACTAATTTCATTATTTAGTTTTATACATGAGAAAACTAAGGTAAAGAATATATAATGACCCGTTTTAGTACACGTTGGCAGATATTAGCAAAGTGGAGCCCAATTTTCTCAGCTCTAACCCAATCCAATGTTTTTTGTACTAAAAAATTACTAGAACATGCTTGTATGGATGTTGACTCTAGAAGTTATATTACTACATGATAAAAGAGTTTGTTAGTTCTTTCAAATATTGGTTGATATGAGTGTTAGCCAATTATAATCATGTAACCATAGCATATATAAGTGGGAGGTATTCATCGAATGGCAATAACAAGGGTAAATCTGGGGAGCATTATTATTGTTTGGAGTGGATTTAACTTTTTATTTAAATATAGAAACTTCTTAATGGTGGCTGGGCACGGTGGCTTACGCCTGTAATCCCAGCACTTTGGGAGGCTGAGGTGGGCTGATTGCCTGAGCTTGGTAGTTCGAACCAGCCTGGGCAACATGGCAAAACCCCATCTGTACTAAAATTACAAAAAATTAGCCGGGTGTGGTGGCTGGCACCTGTAATCTCAGCTATTCGGGAGACTGAGGCAGAGCAATTGCTTGAACTTGGGAGGCGGAGGTTGCAGTGAGCCGAGATCGTGCCATTGCACTCCAGCCTGGGCAACAGAACAAGACTCTGTCTCAGAAAAAAAGAAAGAAAAAGAAAAGAAACTTCTTAATGGTATATAAAATAAATAAATTATGTGATAGACACCAGTATCTAAGTTGCTTTCACAAAATATTTGGGAAAAGCTTAACATACATTGAGTTATTTTATATCTTTATAGCTAAATACTTCACTGTCCTTTTGAAGGAGAAATATAATTTGTTCAGCTTATTTTATAGTTTTGATTTGTAGCTCACAGGAAGCCCAGGAATCCTCAAATCAAGGATTTTAAGAAAGTTTAAATTAGTAGCAAGTTTTTTTGTTTCCTTATTTTTGTGACTAAAAAGTAATATAAGCACATTAGAGCCTGTTGGCTGTCAGGGCTAGACTGCGCCCCATAGGCGCCATGGCAGTCCCCATGCAAACACCCAGGTGCCACCAGGCAGCATACAGGTAACAGGCCTGGAAGTTCCCCAACAGCATAGCTGGACATGCTCAAGACACTCTGGGGCTCCTCGTTTGGTGGCACAAACTCCAGGACCCAGTGAGGGAAACGGGAACACACCAGGCCAAGGAGTATGGCTAAATCCATTTATTCCAAAATAAAAAGCAAAATAAACAGGAGTCGCATCACCAGGGATGTATGACCCCATCCCAGCCTCCTTCCTCTGTCCTATGCTAGCAATAAATAAGTTTCCCAGCCACAAATAATTATTAGAACCTCCTCCCCATGTGACAGCTCCAACCACCGCTACTCCTAGAACCTCTGGACTTCCCAATTACATAGCCAATAATCCCCCTCATTGTTTAAGCCAGTTTGAGCTGGGCAACCTGCCTGGAAGTCTAGAACATCCTAACTGGCACAAAAGTCCTTAAGATGACCCTAATCCACCTATCTGGCTTTCTCTCTTGTCACTTCCTTCTATATCCTCTCTGGAACAACCAAATTAGATTACTCACCATTCCCCACACTGCCTTGCCCTGCCCTGCCCTTCCCTTCCTTTCCTTTTTTTTTTTTTTTTTTTTTTCTTTTTTTTTGAGATGGAGTTTCACTCTTGTTGCCCAGGCTGGAGTGCAGTGGTGTGATCTAGGCTCACTGCAACCTCTGCCTCCTGGGTTCTAGTGATTCTCCTGCCTCAGCCTCCTGAGTAGCTGGAATTACAGGTGCCCGCCACCACACCCAGCTAAATTTTGTGTTTTTATTAGAGACAGGGTTTCACCATGTTGGCCAGGCTGGTCTTGAACTCCTGACCTCAGGATGTTCCACCTGCCTCAGCCTCCCCCCCGCCGCCCGCAAAAAAGGCCTTCTTCTTTTACTCATGCATTTGCCCAAGCAGACTTTCTGGCTAAAACCTTTCCCCCGGCCTTGAATCCTCTATATCCATCTGTCCAAACTTCCCTCACTCTCCAAAGTCTCATTTTAAATGTTGCTTTTCCCTGAAGTTTCTCCTGGAATGACCCATCTCTCCCTCCTCATTGTGATCATTTTCTCTTTGAACTCCCGTAGCATGAGGGAGTTCATCCAGCACTGAATCCAACCTGGCCTCGAATTAGAGTCGCTTGTATACCTGACGTTAATCCCCCTGAAGGCAGGGACAGTTTGTGTTTATCCCAAAGTCCTGAAACAACTACTATAGAACCTGAGACACAGGAAGACCCCAGAATTGCCTACTGAATAGAACAGTGATAGTGCTGAATTTGGTTCCTCCTTTAACATGTGTGACCCCAGACATTTGTTTTCAATGAAGCCTCAAAACATGGTTATGTTTCCTAATTTACAACTAACACATGGAAACCCATGTTTTGAAAATGCGGGTGGGGAGGATCAGCTGAAGGCAGGCTCTTCACCCAAGTTCCAAAGGCCAAGTGGCCCTTTGTGAACCTGGTTTAACCACACAGAACACATGAATAGCTAGAACAAGGGATCTAACAGTTACCAGAATGTTTTCAGAAAGATGACTTCAGAAGTGCCAAGCTTCAGGAAGACCTGGACTGAGAAGGGATCAGACAACTTTAGGAAAGTAGGTGCCAAACAACCCTTTTACAGTTTACACGCAGGCCTTGGTGTCAGAAAAATACAGCTTTGAGTACTGGTTATGCATCAGAGATGTCACTCTGGACAAGCTCCCTATGCTCTCTGGGACTCAGCTTTCTCATCTAAAAAATGGGGATAATAAGGCCAGGCACAGTGGCTCATACCTGTAATCCCAGCACTTTGGGAGGCTGAGGTGGGGGGACGGATCACCTGAGGTCGGGAGTTCGAGATCAGCCTGACTAACATGGAGAAACCCTGTCTCTACTAAAAGTACAAAA
>NC_045439.1:82702806-82715431 GCF_002776525.5 Piliocolobus tephrosceles
AGAGGAGCAAGTTTTGGAAGAAGGTGATGGTGAGAAATCAGAGTTAAATCCTGTCTTTCAGAGGATTTTGGATATGTTAATTTTTACGTTCTGAGGGGATATCTAAATTGAGATGTGTCCAGTGTGGTTGGATATAGAAATGTGAAACTCAAGTGTTTTGGAGTAGAGATGTACATTCTGGAGTCAACAACATAAAGGTGGTAATTGAAACCATTAGATTGGTTGACATTACCCTGCAATAAGCTGAGGATGGAATCCTGGAAAAAAGAGTTTTTTACTTTTTTTTTTTTTTTTTTTTTAAGAGACAAGGTTGCCTAGGCTGGAGTACAGTGGGGTGATCATAGCTTACTGTAACCTCCAACTCCTGGACTCAAGTGATCCTCCTGCCTCTGCCTCCTGAGTAGCTGGGACTACAGGTGCATGTCACCATGCCTGGCTAAATTTATATTGTGGAAATGAAGTCTCATTATGTTGCCCAGGATGGTCTCAAGCTCCTGGCCTCAAGTGACCCTCCTGCTTCAGCTTCCCAGAGTGCTGGAATTACAGGTGTGAGCCATCAAAAAGCAATTTTGAAGGACTGAGCAGAAGAAGAGAGCCCATAGAGGGAGATAGGGAAGAGGTAAAACAGGAGAGCTCGGCCGGACGCGGTGGCTCACACCTGTAATCCCAGCACTTTGGGAGGCCAAGACAGGCGGATCATGAGGTCTGGAGATCGAGACCATCCTGGCTAACACAGTGAAACCCCGTCTCTACTAAAAATACAAAAAATTAGCCGGGCATGGTGGCGGGCGCCTGTAGTCCCAGCTGCTTGGGAGGCTGAGGCAGGAGAATGGTGTGAACCTAGGAGGCGGAGCTTGCAGTGAGCGGAGATTACGCCACTGCACTCCAGCCTGGGCGACAGAGCGAGACTCCATCTCAAAACAAACAAACAAACAAAAAAAAAAAACAGGAGAGCTCAGGGTCACGGGGGAATGGAATGTGTTTCTTAATCTATCCGGTTGGTTGAAAGAGCTCATTTGGTATTACTGACTCACTTGGGATAACTGTCCCATTGTTACTAGTAGATGTGGTCGTTCACAAAACAGCCATTCTTTTTTAAATTTTTTATATTATACTTTAAGTTCTAGGGTACATGTGCACAACATGCAGGTTTCTTACATATGTGTACATGTGCCATGTTGGTGTGCTGCACCCATTAACTCATCATTTACATTAGGTATATCTCCTAATGCTATCCCTCCCCCCCCCACAATAGGACCGAGTGTGTGATGTTCTCCTTCCTGTGTCCAAGTGATCTCACTGTTCAATTCCCACCTATGAGTGAGAACATGCGGTATTTGGTTTTCTGTTCTCGTGATACATTGCTGAGAATTATGGTTTCCAGCTGCATCCATGTCCGTACAAAGGACACGAACTCCTCCTTTTTTATGGCTGCATAGTATTCCATGGTGTATATGTGCCACATTTTCTTAATCCAGTCTGTCACTGATGGACATTTAGGTTGATTCTAAGTCTTTGCTATTGTGAATAGTGCTGCAAAAAACATACGTGTGCATGAGTCTTTATAGCAGCATGATTTATAATCCTTTGGGTATATCCCCAGTAATGGCATGGTTGGTTCGAATGGTATTTCTAGTTCTAGATCCTTGAGGAATCGCCACACTGTTTTCCACAATGGTTGAACTAGTTTACAGCCCCACCAACAGTGTAAAAGTGTTCCTATTTCTCCACATCCTCTCCAGTACCTGTTGTTTCCTGATTTTTTAATGATTGCCTTTCTAACAGGTGTGAGATGGTCTCATTGTGGTTTTGATTTGCATTTCTCTGATGGCGAGTGATGATGAGCGTTTTTTTTCATGTGTCTGTTGGCTGTATGAATGTCTTCTTTTGAGAAGTGTCTGTTCATATCCTTTGCCCACTTTTTGATGGGGTTGTTTTTTTCTTGTAAATTTGATTGAGTTCTTTATAGGTTCTGGATATTAGCCCTTTGTCAGATGAGTAGTTTGCAAAAATTTTCTCTCATTCTGTAGGTTGCCTGTTCACTCTGATGGTAGTTTCTTTTGCTGTGCAGAAGCTCTTTAGTTTAATTAGATCCCATTTTTCAATTTTTGCTCTTGTTGCCATTGCTTTTGATGTTTTAGACATGAAGTCCTTGCCCATGCTTATGTCCTGAATGGTATTACCTAGGTTTTCTTCTAGGGTTTTTATAGTTTTAGGTCTAACATTTAAGTATCTAGTCCATCTTGAATTAATTTTCATATAAGGAGTAAGGAAAGGATTCAGTTTCAGCTTTCTGCTTATGGCTAGCCAGTTTTCCCAGCACCATTTATTAAATAGGGAATCCTTTCCCCATTTCTTGTTTCTCTCAGGTTTGTCAAAGATCAGATGGCTGTAGATGTGTGGTATTATTTCTGAGGGCTCTGTTCTGCTCCATTGGTCTATATCTCTGTTTTGGTACCAGTACCATGCTGTTTTGGTTACTGTAGCCTTGTAGTATAGTTTGAAGTCAGGTAGCGTGATGCCTCCAGCTTTGTTCTTTTGGCTTAGGATTGTCTTGGCAATGTGGGGTCTTTTTTGGTTCCATATGAACTTTAAAGCAGTTTTTTCCAATTCTGTGAAGAAAGTCATTGGTGGCTTGATGGGGATGGCATTGAATCTATAAGTTACCTTGGGCAGTATGGCCATTTTCACAATATTGATTCTTCCTATCCATGAGCATGGTATGTTCTTCCATTTTTTTTGTGTCCTCTTTCATTTCACTGAGCAGTGGTTTGTAGTTCTCCTTGAAGAGGTCCTTTACAGCCCTTGTAAGTTGGATTCCTAGGTATTTTATTCTCTTTGAAGCTATTGTGAATGGGAGTTCATTCATGATTTGGCTCTCTGTTTGTCTGTTACTGGTGTATAAGAATGCTTGTGATTTTTGCACATTGATTTTATATCCTGAGAGTTTGCTGAAGTTGCTTATCAGCTTAAGGAGATTTTGGGCAGAGATGATGGGGTTTTCTAAATAGACAATCATGTCATCTGCAAACAGGGACAATTTGACTTCTTCTTTTCCTAACTGAATACCCTTTATTTCTTTCTCTTGCCTGACTCCCCTAGCCAGAACTTCCAACACTATGTTGAATAGGAGTGGTGAGAGAGGGCATCCCTGTCTTGTGCCAGATTTCAAAGGGAATGCTTCCAGTTTTTGCCCATTCAGTATGATATTGGCTGTGGGTTTGTCATAAATAGCTCTTATTATTTTGAGATATGTTCCATCAATACCGAATTTATTGAGAGTTTTTAGCATGAAGGGCTGTTGAATTTTTTCAAAGGCCTTTTCTGCATCTGTTGAGATAATCATGTGGTTTTTGTCTTTGGTTCTGTTTATATGCTGGATTACATTTATTGATTTGCATATGTTGAACCAGCCTTGCATCCCAGGGATGAAGCCCACTTGATCGTGGTGGATAAGGTTTTTGATGTGCTGCTGGATTCAGTTTGCCAGTATTTTATTGAGGATTTTTGCATTGATGTTCATCAGAGATATTGGTCTAATATTCTCTTTTTTTGTTGTATCTCTGTCAGGCTTTGGTATCAGGATGATGTTGGCCTCATAAAATGAGTTAGGGAGGATTCCCTCTTTTTCTATTGATTGGAATAGTTTCAGAAGGAATGGTACCAGCTCCTCCTTGTACCTCTGGTAGAATTCGGCTGTGAATCCATCTGGTCCTGAACTTTTTTTGGTTGGTAGGCTATTAATTATTGCCTCAATTTCAGAGCCTGCTATTGGTCTATTCAGGGATTCAGCTTCTTCCTGGTTTAGTCTTGGGAGAGTGTAAGTGTCCAGGAAAGTATCCATTTCTTCTAGGTTTTCTAGTTTATTTGCGTAGAGGTGTTTATAGTATTCTGTGATGGTAGTTTGTATTTCTGTGGGGTTGATTGTATTGTTATTCTGTGGGGTAGTTTGTATTCTGTGGGGTTGTATTCTGTGATATCCCCTTTATCATTATTTATTACGTCTATTTGATTCTTCTCTCTTTTCTTCTTTATTAGTCTTGCTAGCAGTCTATCAATTTTGTTGATCTTTTCAAAAAACCAGCTCCTGGATTCATTGATTTTTGGAGGGTTTTTTGTGTCTCTATCTCCTTCAGTTCTGCTCTGATCTTAGTTATTTCTTGCCTTCTGCTAGTTTTTGAATGTGTTTGCTCTTGCTTCTCTAGTTCTTTTAATTGTAATGGTAGGGCTTCAATTTTAGATCTTTCCTGCTTTCTCTTGTAGGCATTTAGTGCTATAAGTTTGCCTCTACACACTGCTTTAAATGTGTCCCAGAGATTCTGGTATGTTGTATCTTTGTTCTCATTGGTTTCAAAGAACATCTTGATTTCTGCCTTCATTTCGTTATATACCCAGTAGTCATTCAGGAGCAGGTTGTTCGGTTTCCATGTAGTTGAGCGATTTTGACTGAGTTCTAGTTTGATTGCACTGTCGTCTGAGCGACAGTTTGTTATTATTTCTGTTCTTTTACATTTGCTGAGGAGTACTTTACTTCCAACTATGTGATCAGTTTTGGAATAAGTGCGACGTGGTGCTGAGAGGAATGTATATTCTGTTGATTTGGGGTGGAGAGTTCTGTAGATGTCTATTAGGTCTGCTTGGTGCAGAGTTGAGTTCAATTCCTGGATATCCTTGTTAACTTTCTGTCTCGTTGATCTGTCTAATGTTGACAGTGGGGTGTTAAAGTCTCCCATTATTATTGTATGGGAGTCTAAGTCTCTTTGTAAGTCTCTAAGGACTTGCTTTATGAATCTGGGTGCTCCTGTATTGGGTGCATATATATTTAGGATAGTTAGCTCTTCCTGATGAATTGATCCCTTTACCATTATGTAATGGCCTTCTTTGTCTCTTTTGATCTTTGATGGTTTAAAGTCTTTTATCAGAGAGTAGTATTGCCACCCCTGCTTTTTTTTGTTTTCCATTTGCTTGGTAGATCTTCCTCCATCCCTTTATTTTGAGCGTATGTGTGTCTCTGCATGTGAGATGGGTCTCCTGAATACAGCAAATGGATGGGTCTTGACTCTTTATTCAATTTGCTAGTCTGTGTCTTTTAATTGGACCATCTAGTCCATTTACGTTTAAGGTTAATATTGTTATGTGTGAACTTGATGTTGTCATTATGATATTAGCTGTTTATTTTGCTGGCTAGTTGATGCAGTTTCTTCCTAGCATTGATGGACTTTGCATTTTGACATGCTTTTGCAACGGGTGGTACCTCTTCCTTTCCATGTTTAGTGCTTCCCTCAGGATCTCTTGTAGGGCAGGCCTGGTGGTGACAAAATCTCTGAGCATTTGCTTGTCTGTGAAGGATTTTATTTCTCCTTCACTTATTAAACTTAGTTTGGCTGGATATGAAATTCTGGGTTTAAAATTCTTTTCTTTAAGAATGTTGAATATTGGCCCCCCGCTCTCTTCTGGCTTGTAGAGTTTCTGCCAAGAGGTCTGCTGTTAGTCTGATGGGCTTCCCTTTGTGTGTAACCTGACCTCTCTGGCTGCCCTTAACATTTTTTCCTTCATTTCAACTTTGGTGAATCTGACAATTATGTGGCTTGGAGTTGCTCTTCTGGAGGAGTATCTTTGTGGTGTTCTCTGTATTTCCTGATTTTGAATGTTGGCCTGCCTTACTAGGTTGGGGAAGTTCTCCTGGGTGATATCCTGCAAAGTGTTTTCCAAGTTGGTTCCATTTTCCCTGTCACTTTCAGGCACACCAATTAGACATAGATTTGGTCTTTGCACATAATCCCATATTTCTTGGAGGCTTTGTTCATTTCTTTTTACTCTTTTTTCTCTACACCTCTCTTCTCGCTTCGTTTCATTCATTTGATCTTCAATTGCTGATACTCTTTCTTCCAGTTGATCGAGTCGATTAGTGAAGTTTGTGCGTTTGTCAAGTAGTTCTCGTGTTATGGTTTTCATCTCTGTCAGTTATTTTAAGGGCTTCTCTGCATTGGTTGTTCTAGTTAACCATTCGTCAAATCTTTTTTCAAGGTTTTTAGTTTCTTTGCGCTGGGTATGTAGTTCCTCCTTTAGCTCTGAGAAGTTTCATCGACTGAAGCCTTCTTCTCTCAACACGTCAAAGTCTTTCTCCATCCATCTTTGTTCCGTTGCTGGCGATGAGCTGCGTTCCTTTGGAGGGGCAGATGCGCTCTGATTTTTTGAATTTCCAACTTTTCTGCACTGCTTTTTCCCCATCTATGTGGTTTTATCTGCCTTTGGTCTTTGATGATGGTGACGTACTGATGGGGTTTTGGTGTGGGTGTCCTTTCTGTTTGTTAGTTTTCCTTCCGACAGTCAGGACCCTCAGCTGTAGGTCTGTTGGAGATTACTTGAGGTCCACTCCAGACCCTGTTTGCCTGGGTATCAGCAACGGAGGCTGCAGAAGATAGAATATTGCTGAACAGCGAGTGTTGCTGTCTGATTCTTGCTCTGGAAGTTTCGTCACGGGGTGTACCCCCGCCTTGTGAGGTGTGACGTGTCAGTCTGCACCTAGTGGGGGGTGTCTCCCAGTGAGGCTACTCAGTGGTCAGTGACCCACTTAAGCAGGCAGTCTGTCCGTTCTCAGATCTCAACCTCTGTGCTTGGAGATCCACTGCTCTCTCCAAAGCTGTCAGACAGGGGCATTTACCTCTGCCGAGGTTTCTGCTGCTTTTTGTTTAGCTATCTTTTTTTTTTTTTTGAGACAGAGTCTCATTCTGTCACCCAGACTGGAGTGCAGTGGCTTAATCTTGGCTCATTGCAACCACTGTCTCCCGGGTTCAAGTGATTCTCTTCCCTCAGCCTCCTGAGTAGCTGGGATTTATAGGCACCTGCCACCATGCCCAGCTAATTTTTGTATTTTTAATAGAAATGGGGTTTCACCATGTTGGTCAGGCTGGTCTTGAACTCCTGACATCATGATCTGCCCACCTCAGCCTCCCAAAGTGCTGGGATTACAGGTGTGAGCCACTGCCTCTTATTTTTTTTTTTTTTTGACACTTTTAAATTTTTGTTTAAAATTTTCCCCATCATGGCATTTTTCTTTTCTTTTTAGAATATTTTAATGATTTTTAATTTTATTTTTATTAACAGCCCTTCTCTATCCTACATATTTCATAAGTACCTGTAGAAAACCTTTAGTAGTTGGAACATAGTGGCTCATACCTGTAATAACAGCACTTTGGGATGCTGAGCGGGTAGGATCACTTGAGCCCAGGAGTCTGAGACCAGTCTGGGCAACATAAAGACCCAGTCTCTAGAAAAAAAATAATAATAAAATAAAATAAAAATGAGTGGTCATGTGCACCTGTAGTCCTGGCAATTCTAGAGGCTGAGGTAGTAGGATCACATTAGCCCGGGAGATTGAGGTTACAGTGATGCAGTGAACTGTGATTATATCACTGCACTTCAGCATGGGAAGCAGAGCAAGACCCTGTCTCAAAAAACAAAACAAAACAAAAAAAATCTTGTAGCCCTACTTTCTTGGACTCATCAGGGTATTCCACAGTCTTGCTGCAACAGGGGAACAGTAATTCTTTCTGCCATTATCTTATTTGACTTTTGGAACAGCTCTGTTAAGTAGGGAGAATTTCCCCCATTGACAAGTGAGGAAGCTAAGGATTTGGAAGATGGAATGTCTTGCTGAAGGGTAGGAAGTTGCTACAGTGAGGTAGTTGCTAAGCCAGAACTAGGATTCAGACCTGTATCTAGGATGATGTAAGATTCCTCGTCTTAAGATTGTGATCTTTCCAGTGTATCAACTGCCTTTGCAGGATGTCTGCTGGATTCCCTTACCTCCTGAAAGATAGGATTTGACTCTGATTTGTTCTGTTGTCCTTTCCAAATTTCTTTTGCAGTTAGTTTGTTAAAGATATATTGCTGCCTTCTCAACTATCTATGTCAAAGATTTTAAAAGGTCAGAGGTTAGCCTTCAGGACATCTATTTATTTACTTACTTGCCTTGACAATTCCTACTGCAGAGCAGGACATTTAAAGGACAAGAAAGGCTTTATTTCTGCCTTGTCTCTCTCCATGTATGCATTCTTATAGCATGACAAAGATGGAAGTATACAAATTTTGAAGGCAGGTCTGAGTTCAAAGCCCAGTGTTCTATAATATGGACATGATTTGTGATTGAATAAAAAAATTTTTTTATATGTGAGGCATTTGTGAGATAATTTGAAATTTTAACCTAATTGAATATCTAATATCAAGCAGTCAGTAATTTTTTTTGAGTGTGACGATGTGGGTGGGTTTATAAAAAGGCCTTATCTTTTAGAAATACATACGGAAACATTTGTGGATAAAACGTTGGGCTATCTGTTATTTGCTTAGAAAAGTTGTGGGAGTAGATGGAGTGTGGATTGGGTGGTTGTTGGGACAGGATGATGAGTATGTGATTCTGTCTGCACTTATATATGATTGAAATTCTCCCTAGTATATAGAACTAAACAAGAAAAAAAATCCCACTGTTGGTACTCTCTGTGTTGTTAGGTAATCTACTCAACCTCTCTGAGCTTCAATTTCCTTATCTGTAAAATTGGAAAAATTATAACTATGTTGCAGATTTGCTGAAAATTAAAGTAACATGTATGAAAACGTCTGGCATAAAGCCTGATGTTAGTAGGTGCTGAACCAATGGTTGCTGTTTTGTTGCTGTTACTGTTTTAGGAGACTTGGAAAACATTAAATCAGTTGTTATCTCTGAGCCTGGGGTCCATGTTTCCTCAGACAGGGGCACATCTCCACTACTCATAGGGTAGTTCTTACTGTGTTTCCCAAGAGCATTTTCCTTACCCTTGCTTTCTCCTTCTCCAAAGCTACCTTAAATAAAGGGAGATTTATTATAAAGGAATTTGAGAGTCCATAAAACAGTATCAAGAGATGTAGGTTGGTCTTTTAGTGAAGCAGAACTGGAATGCTTCAGCAACCAAGGTGGCTACTCTGCTTTTTCTGCTTCATCTTCTCTTTCTGCAGATCAAAGGTTGGCAAACTTTTTGTAAAGGGCCAGTTAATAAATATTTTAATTTGTATAGCTTCATACAGACTCTGTTGCAACAACTTAACTCTGCAGTTCTAATGCAAAAGAGCCATACAAAAGCAATAGTTGTGACTGTGTTCCAATGAATCTGTACTTATAAGAAACGCAAGGAATGCATTTGGCCCATGGACCATAGTTTTTCCATGTCAGCACTAGACTTCTGCAGATCGCTCCAATTACATGTATTCCATTATAGCAGACTCCAGGTGGCGCTCAATCCTCAAGTCCACATCACCTGGTAAATTTAGTACTTGTAATTAACTAGCTCTCTTCCAATTCCAGATTCCTAGGGGAAAGGACTTCAATTGAGTCAGGTATCACTATCCACCTGTGCTGCCTTAAGGGCGGAAATGTGTGGCTAGCAGCCCTCTCAGCAGGGGCTGTGGGTAGTCTCTTCTGAGAAGGAGCAAAGGGTATGGGTGATGGGCAACTCTTAGAGAAAAAAGGTATGGGGATGGCCTCGGTATGTGCCCCAGGGTGCCCCATAGATCCAGGAAGATCACCTGTTTATTCTGCTTTTATTTCTTATAATCTGTATTTTTTTATATTGAGGAACTCATTTTTGACAATTAAATATATTTGAGTATGAACTCTAATAAAAAGCTGACTGTAATGCATGGTTTAAAGTTTAAACCTTGTCGAGCAATAACAATCTCTAAATGTCTGTTGTTTCACTCTAATACTTACTGTGGAATTGCACCTGAGTTGTTTTCCTTTTTTTTATGTGCCTAGGAGATCAGCCATAACCTAGGAGTTTGCTACATTTACCTGAAGCAGTTCAACAAGGTAATTTACAGAAGTGGTGATGAATTTCACTGAGGGTGCACTTGTTGTTGCAGAAGTTGTTACCTTGCTCATTTTCTGTTATCCCTAGTGCTTGCAGAGGTTTTTGGAACTGAAAATTGAAAGTACCTTTATACATTTTTTTCTGTTTTAATTCTCACTTGTCATTATTCATCTGTTGTTTTCTGCTTTTAATAAGAATATGGAAAGTTCTAGAAATATGAGGGAAAGACAGTTTTTCTCCTTTCTTCTTTTTCTCTACCTCCAGTTAAATTTCTCAGTTTAGAAACAGATGCTTAATAAAACATAAATACCAAAAAATGGACCCTTAAGTCTTAAAGGTGTAATCATGACCATGTGAGCTATCTCCATGCCCTGACAGCAACTTAGTTTTTAGGGTCATTGCAAATAAATTTTAAATTTTAAGTGGATCTGATTTCTGAGTTTTCAGGGTTTTTTTTAGTTATTTTCCATGATGAGAATTTATATTTCACTGTGATTAAGCTATAGGCTCCTATATCAGAGAAGACAATTTGAGCTTACCTCAAATTTGATACTCAGGTAAGAAAAAGTATATATCATAATTTAGGAGTAGACAAAATTATTGAAAGCTCTAAAACTTAGTGATGAGAGCTTTGGGTAGTTTCCTTCATGGAGCTCACAGTTAGTGATTGTGAAGTTTTATTCTCCTTTCTTCAATGCCACCAGGACTGAGAATCTGAATTGGTTAGTACCCATTTGACAATGTTTAGTTTGTGTTAATTTGCAGACTGGTGTAACCTGTATCCCACACTGGTGTGAAAAAAAAATGCACATTAGCATTTGTAACTTTTCTCCTGAGATAACAATATATGTACATAAAATACATTTAGTGGGCCCCTTAGGTTTTGTAGATGGATCTATAGTTTTATATACTTGGTTAGGAGATTTTTCTCTTCAGAGATGATTTCAAACAGGCACATTTCTATTCACAGGATTATTCTGAGTCAGGGGAGAAGAAGGATTAGTCTTTGGTTGGATCTGTGCTGAGAAGAAATATATTTAGATTTTACTGTACAGCTAACAGGCTAGGCAAATACAGCACCTGGCATTTATATAAATACTTGTTGAATCAGTGAATGACTAAACAAAGCCCTTTTGTTTACTAGGAGAAGGTAAGCTCCTCCAGAGCAAGGAGTTGGTTTTATTAACTCAAATATATCTAGTATCTAGAATAGCAAGCAGTTGGGTAAATAAATGAGAACAATCTATTTATTCTTTATCATCACATTAGTGGGGAAATCGGGGCCCACCATAGGGAAGGTTGTGCACTTGGTCAGTGTTACAGCTGGGATTTAGTTTAGTGTAGTACTCTACACTGTACTATGATGGCCCTTTTGACTTATGAAGTATGAGTCATAGGTGTGAATATCAGGCAGAAAACATTCAGAAAGGTTAATCATCTTGTATAAATTCTTCCAAGTGGCTCCAGAAGCAGATATCCCATGTTGCCAGCTGTCTTTTCAATAAGGACAGTTTCGGTATGTTTTGGTCTTTGGGTAGTGTGGGCTGTTTTCTGAAATGTGATGTTCCTATGTCAATACAGCAGAAACTATCTTTACATTAGCCATATAAAGGTAGAGTTCATTCAGTGGTAGTGATTTGGTTTCTTTACTTTGTCAAACTTGTCAGGCACAAGACCAGTTGCACAATGCCCTGAATCTCAATAGGCATGATCTGACTTATATAATGCTGGGGAAGATCCACTTGCTGGAGGGAGACTTGGACAAGGCCATTGAAATCTACAAGAAAGCAGTGGAGTAAGTGTATCTGTTTCCTTTAGAAATGAGAAACTAAAAAAAAAAAAAATTGAGTGGATATGTGAACTCCCAAGCCTAAAAGTGAATATGTTTGATTAATTACTTATTGTATGAGTTAAAGGTTAAGCTGAAGTTTAAGAGCTCCCAATGGCTTCAGTAAGATAGACTGTTTCTTTCTTACCTTTAAGGATGGCTGCTGCTTTAGGTTAGCTGGGCAGCTCTGTTCTACAAGGTCAGCCAGGGATCCAGATTTCTTCCTTATTAACTCACCATTCCTTAGATTGTTGTCTTTACCTGCATGGTTGTTGCTGCATGTAACATCCACATCCAGGATGTAGTGCAAGGAGATGGTATGGGAAGCTAAGTATGGAATAAGCATCTGGCAATATATATATATTTTGAGACAGGATCTTACTCCGTCACTCAGGCTGGAGTGCAGTGGAGAACACAGCTCACTGCAGCCTCAATCTCTTGGGCTCAAGTGATCTTCCTACCTCAGCCTCCCAAGTAATTGGGACTACAGGCATGTGCCACCATGCCCAGCTAATTTTTAAAAAACTTTTTTGTGTTGACAAGGTCTCGCTATGTTGCCCAGGCTGGTCTTAAACTTCTGGGATTGAGCGATCCTCTTGCCTCAGCCTTCCAAAGTGCTGGGATTACAGGTGTGAGCCACTGCACCTGGCCTTGGTAATAAGTTTTAAATGACCCAGAAATTGCACACATTGTTCCTGCTTACATTCCATGGTTCAAAACTAGGAGACAGTTGCAAGGGAAGTGGGCAGACATACACTCAAGAAGAAGGAAATAACAGATTTAGGAGTAGGCTGACAGTCTGCCATTTTGGTATTATATGTTAACAACAGGTCTTCTGTTTTCAGAGATATTATTAGGGACAGAAATCTCCTGATTGATTTAAAAAAAAAAGAAAAGAAACATTTAGCCTTATTAGCATGAGACCAGTATCTTCCCCCTTCCCCCTTTTCCATTC
>NC_045439.1:82715831-82783616 GCF_002776525.5 Piliocolobus tephrosceles
CCTTTTTCCCTTCCCCCTTTTTCCTTTCCCCCTTTTTCCCTTCCCCCCTTTTCCCTTTCCCCCTTTTCCCTTTCCCCTTTTTTCCCTTTCCCCTTTTTTCCTTCCCCCTTTTCCCTTCCCCCTTTTCCCTTCCCCCTTTTCCCTTCCCCCTTTTTCTCCCTCCCTCCCTCCGTCCCTCCCTACCTTTTTCTTTTCTTCCTTTCCCTCCTTCCCTTTCCTCTTCTTTGTTTCTTTGTTTCTTTCTTTCCTTTCTTTCTTTTCTTTCCCCCTCCCTTCCCCTCCCCTCCCCTCCCCTCTATTTCAACACAGTTTCGCTCTGTCACCCAGGCTTGAGTGCAATAGTGCGATCTTGGCTCACTGCAACCTCTGCCTCCTGGGTTCAAGCGATTCTCATGCCTCAGCCTCCTGGGTAGCTGGGACTACAGGAGCGCGCCACCACGCCCAGCTAATTTTTGCATTTTTAGCAGAGTCAGGGTTTCACCATGTTGGTTGGGCTGGTCTTGAACTCCTGGCCTCAAGTGATCTGCCTACCTTGGCCTCCCATAGTGCTGGGATTGCAGGCATGAGCCACTGTGCCCGGCCTTGTGTTGTTTCTTTAAATGGAATAGCTGTAGCAAAATACTTTGTCTCATTTGTTTGGTCACTTAATAGAATGTCTGGTCTGTGGTTCAAGGCTTATTAGTCCTAATAATTAGATTCTGAACTAAACTTAGATTTCTATTAATTTATTAATCATCTTTATCTTCTACCATGGTAGTAAATTTCCTGGTTATGTGAGTCACAACAGTGCTTGAATTTTCTTTGACCATATTTTGTGTCTAAAACAGAAAAATCACTTGGTTTGTTAAGCTACAGAAGAGACTTTTGTCATCAAGAGGTTATATATATGGGCAAGTAGTAAGGAGCCATGTAACATGTTAAGTGCCTCTGATCCCTGACTCCTGCCTTTTAGGGGTTGGCTCTTTGAGATTAGCATACATAAATCCCAAGGGCAACGTTCTTCCAGTAACCGATCAAGGACTTCAGTCACTAAATTTCCCAAGGGAGAAATATGGACAGCTAAAATTTGAAGCCTTACTGAGAAGATAGAGACCATAGTTCATGACCTACAGCTTTGAAGAGAGTAGTCATGTTGTAGTGGGGCTTTCCCCACTACAATATCGGCTTTCGATATTGCTAAAATTACAGAAGCTGCCTGGCTTTGGGGAGGGAAGTGATCAAAATGGATGTTTATTATGGCAGAAAGTGAAAGGCAGATTCCCAGTTGAATTGAGAAAGCTCTGTTTGGTCAGCTCAGGCCTCCCCTGGCTGGGGCTTTGCATCTTCTGGTTCAGGTCTTCCTATAGGTAACCAGTGCCCTGTATCATTCCTTAGAAGCAGAAGACATTGTTCATAGCCCTTTGGTGTTTTACTCTTGAAACTGTCTGATGATCCTATAGGCAGATCATCTCAACTCAGTGTTGCCTTGGTTTTGTGACAGACAAATATTAGTGAGGGATTGAGCAGACAGATAATACTTTACGTACATCAGTGTTTACTCCCAAAGGTCAGTAGCACCTTCTTTCCTAGGATTGGTATGTATCTTCCTTCTTTGGTTTAGTTTGGCTACTTGGTATAGCTCTTTGTTTAAGTGGAGAGAACAGTATTAAGGGCCTTGGGATCCTAAATTACATAGAAAATTATGCTGCCTGGCGTTGTAAGCACAATGAGAATAGAAAAAAAAAAATCCCACAAGAAAGGACTGGTGAAACTGTGTGTTCTAGACTGACTTGGTTTATAAAGCGTTGTTCTTTAATTTTATCAGTGTGACCGAGACAGTCATGCAGAACATTCCATAGGTTCTTTCTTAGGACTTCTACCCTAAGAAAGGAATCTGAATTCTAAGCCCCATTTTTCTTGCTGAGCAGTTTTCCCTGTCACCAGGGTTGAGATGACCTACTTTTGATGGCAGTTCCCAACCTGCCTTCAGGTATTTCCTTGGGGAGGAAGAGGCTCAGTGGGGTCTGTCAAGTATTGCACGAGGGCTTATTACCGTGCATGTGTCTCTGTGTTTCTCATCTACATGTTGTTTTCCCTCTGAGCATCTCTATGTTGCAGGTTCTCACCAGAAAATACAGAGCTTCTTACAACTTTAGGATTACTCTACTTACAGGTAATGAAAACTCTTTACTCATTCATGCATTGATATTAGAAATGCTTTTGGGTTTGTGTGTATGGTGGTTTTCCTGCATTCTGATATTTATTTTACTAAAGGTCATATAAAGTTCATGAACTACACTCTCTCTATTTGATACTCTTTGCTAAAGGAATTATTTTTCTGCATTTAAATTGGAAGCAATTCTATTTTAGCCTAGTTCAATTACAATTTTTATATAGGCTGGGTGTGGTCTCATGCCTATAATACCAGCACTTTGGGAGGCTGAGGCTGGTGGATCAATTGAGCCCAGGAGTTGGAGACCAGCCAGTGAGACCCTGTCTCTACAAAAAAATACAAAAATTAGCCAGGCATGGTGGCCTGCGTCTCTAGTCCCAGCTACTTGGGAGGCTGCGATGGGAAGATTGCTTGAACTCGGAAGGCAGAGGTTGCAGTGAGCTGAGATTGAGCCACTGTACTCCAGCCTGGGTGACAGAGCCAGATCCTGTCTCAAATTCTTATGCCATCCAGGAAAGAGCATATATGAGAAATAACTCTGGTCTTGGAGGCTGTTATTTTGTTGTGAGGAGAGAAATGGATACAAGTGAGCATTTCTTAGGGCTTTGGGGCAAAGCCATTTCTTTTGATCTTTCTTCCCAGCCAGGGTCTTACTGGAAAGAGAGAAGGCAAAGTATACTTTATCTAGAATAAGAAGTTTTCTGTCCCCTCCACATTCCTGAATGTGAATGGGATTCTTTTAGCTCCATTGATTCTCTGACTGAGGACCCACGGCCCAGGTATCCAAAGGGCTTTTCCCCCTTCCCCAGTACACACATTTGCCGAGTTCCTTGTTCAGCTGATTCTGCCTCCAGCCCTGCCTCTATGGTGGCCTTTATGTCTATTTCATTTTTCTCTAAAAGGAATCAGGAGCTTAACCCTGGGTCTTCCTGGGCTTTGGCTTGGGAGGTAAGCTCCACAGGAGATGAGGATACCCAGCTCATTTCCTGCCAAGAGGCATTAATGTGGAACAGTACTAGTGTGGCAGAAATGGTTCTTATCAAATAGATACTTTGTCCTTATCAGGGGACAGACGAACACAAATAGAAGGAAAACCAAGACTGTGGGGATTTTTAGTTTTCTTTCTTTATTATCTGGTAACTGTAGCTGCTTTTTTTTTTTTTTTTTTTCTTTTTCATCAGGAGAACTCAAAAAAGCTAGAGCATTTCTGTTCTGGGTGAGGTTGGCCACTGTGTTTTTTTTTTTTTTGAGACAGAGTTTCACTCTTTTTGCCTAGGCTGGAGTGCAATGGCACGATTTCAGCTCACCACAACCTCTGCCTCCTGGGTTCAAGCGATTCTCCTGCCTCAGCCTCCTGAGTAGCTGGGATTACAGGCATGCATCACCATGCCCGGGTAATTTTGTATTTTTAATAGAGATAGGGTTTCTCCATGTTGGTCAGGCTGGTCTCGAACTCCTGACCGCAGGTGATCCACCCACCTCAGCCTCCCAAAGTGCTGGGATTATAGGCTTGAGCCACCACGCCTGGTCTGGCCAGATTCTTTTAACTGCCATCTCCTTGCTGATGTAAATTGTCTTGTTTGCTTTTTTTTCCAAGCTCGGCATTTACCAGAAGGCATTTGAACATCTTGGCAATGCACTGACTTATGACCCTACCAATTACAAGGTATTACAGACATGAAGGCTCTGGCCTTCAGATAGATGGTCTCACTGCTCCTAGAGGTCATATGACCCTGGAAAGCAAAGGAATAGCTTCTTAAATTTGGATACCTGAGAAATAGAAAAAATATAAATATAAGGTGGTTCTTCTTATTTGAAAGTATTGTCAAGTATGCTCTACTTATCTTCTAAAAGTGCACATTTGTTATAATAGACGTGTAACCCCTGCAGAAAGCAGAATCATAGTGCTAGTAAAGCTTATGTGTTACTTAGGAAATTAGCAATGCCTGCACAACTGTTGTCAAAAATAAATCTGCTGGGCATGGTGGCTTATGTCTGTAATCCCAGCACTTTGGAATGCTGAGGCAGGAGGATCACTTGAGGCCAGGAGTTCAAAACCAGGCTGGACAACGTAGTGAGACCCCCATCTCTACAAAAAAATTATTATTCAGGCATGGTAGCACACACCTGTTGTCCTAGATACTCAAATTGGAAGAGGGAAGATCACTTGAGCCAAGGAGTTTGAGGCTACAGTAGGCTATGATGGCACCACTGTACTCCAGCCTGTGTGACAGAGTGAGACCCTGTCTCTAAAAGGCAACAATAATCATGTTGAAATGACTTCTAGAGTCTTAATGATTTGATATTACAACTTTTGTCTAGATGTGACTTGGGGAATGAGAAGGAATAGCATCAAATGGATGAGTATCATTGAGGAGATGCAGCAAGACAAGCTGTTTATAGAAGGATACAAACTGAGTTCTGATTTAGGAAGTAATATTAGCCTCTCAGCTCCCACCTTGATACCTTTCCTTAGAGAAATGAAAGGGCTGGGCTGATGAAGCCTAAAGCTGACTCACCCTCTGTTCTATGGTAGAAAGAAATGTACCTTAAGTAGCCATGTACAGGTGTATTTCAGGTGTCTAGAACACTTGGTGTACCGGGCTGCAGAGAACAGATTAAAGGAAGTTAAAATTAATCAAAGGGTTCTGGTATTCATTCTGAAATACTGACTTTCCTGGCTAGAAGTAGGAAACAGATGGTAAAGCAAGTAAAATTTTATCTTTTTTTTTTTTTTGTGCTGTGCCAGAGAGAGCCACAGTGTAGGGTGCAAGGACATTCCTCAGGAACATTTGTCCCAATAGCTTGGATATATTATTTATGTCCCTGGAAGAAATTTTTCAGTCCCATCTGTGCTGATGGGCCTGCTAAGTATAGACTCAGGAAGGCTGCCTCACTGCTACAGCTTTTTGGGAATGACTGAATTACTTTCTGTGTGCCATGTTTTCAGGCCATCTTGGCAGCAGGCAGCATGATGCAGACCCACGGGGACTTTGATGTTGCCCTCACCAAATACAGAGTTGTGGCTTGTGCTGTTCCAGAAAGTCCTCCACTCTGGAATAACATTGGAATGTGTTTCTTTGGCAAGAAGAAATATGTGGCGGTGAGTGTCCCCTCATGTTCTTTGTTCGCATTCATATATGTGGTTATTGGTCTGTTTAGCTTGCCCCTCATTGAGTGCCCCTTCTGTCTCATAGGCCATCAGCTGCCTGAAACGAGCCAACTACTTGGCACCCTTCGATTGGAAGATTCTGTATAATTTGGGCCTTGTCCATCTGACCATGCAGCAGTATGCATCAGCTTTTCATTTTCTCAGTGCGGCCATCAACTTCCAGCCAAAGATGGGGGAGCTCTACATGCTCTTGGCAGGTAAGAAACATTTATGTGGAAAACTCTCTCTGCCATCTGTAATGAGGGAAAAATGGATTAGAATCATGGAAGATCAGTGGCTGTCTCATAGGAGCCATTCCCTTAGAGATCCTATAGGAATCTGGATTACTGTCCTGGAGCTTGAAGAAATAGATAGAAGATGACAAAGGAACTTGGTTGTTTCTCACTTGGGGGAGTTTCACTCAGAGACCAACAGGTTAAATAAAGATCATCCCTAGTTCACCTTTTACCAGTTTTTTCCTCTTGCCTTGACAATTCATTTACATATATATTGAGTCCAACTAAGTTCCAGATAGCAAGTGTTAAGAGCTTGGGTTTTAGGTGGGGTCCTGCCTCTACTACTTATTATATGTACCTAGGGCTGATGTGAGGATTGCATGATTAAGCACTCAATTAATAATACTGGTTTTGTTGAAATACTAATTTTTGAAAATTGTTGGTTTTACTGTGGTTATATAATTGGTCTATTATTATCAATATTGTTGTTACTATAATTGGCCCCTAGGTGGTACTTCTAAGTCAAGCTACCTTATGTTGAAACCCTTATCTCTTCTGAGCATGTTATATAGAATGCTGTTCTCTTCCTGAAACTCCATTTTATGCCATGCAAATACTAAAATTATCATAAAAATAAGTTAAAATTAATCAAACACTTTAAAAATTATGCACAACCATTTTGATTTTAAAGTACTGACTAAATAGTCTTCCTAGGAAATTTTTTCTCCATATACATTTACTTACTAAATGTAAGACCCAAAGCAGATTTCCATGTCCTCATTTGGCAGTGGTCTTCCAGTGGCTTTTTGTTTATTATTGTGGGGTTCTTATTCAAAAGAGAAAGCTTGCAAAAGCAATTGAGTCATGGTTATTTGAGGGTCGCCTGAATACAAAGATAACTGCTTTAAAAAAACAACAACAACATAGGTTTTATTATTATTATTCAGATATGGTATGGGCAACAGATCAGAAGACATCTGCCACTGGAAAGATAGTCTGTTACAATTCCTGAGAAGGAGGGCATGCCACACTATGCAGGGCCACATGGGGAAGGACCAGGTCAATCAGAAGGTGGAGGGAGCAAGGGGTAAATGTGGGCACGATTCTTTATTGTAGTTTTCATGGGTAGAAATCCCCATACCCGATAGTTATTTTTTTTCTGGCCCTCCCCGCTCCTCCAATAAGCTCCAGTGTCTGTTTCCCTCTCTGTTTCCATGTGTTCTCATCATTTAGCTCTTACAGTGAGAACAGGATTTGGTTTTCTGTCCTGCATTAGTTTGCTGAGGATGATGGCCTCCAGCTCCATCTATGTTGCTGCAAAGGACATGATCTTGTTCTTTTGTATGACTGTGTAGTATTCCATGTCGTACATTTACATTTTGTTTATCCAGAATGGGCATTTAGGTTGATTTTACATCTTTGCTATTGTGAATAGTGCTGCATTGAACACACACATGCATGTGTCTTTACGGCAGAACGATTTATATTTCTTTGGGCATATACCCAGTAATGGGATTGCTGGGTTGAATGGTAGTTCTGTTTTTAGCTCTTGGGGGAATTGCCACACTGCTTTCCATAATGGTTGAACTAATTTACACTCCCATCAACAGTGTATAAGCATTCCCTTTTCTCTGCAGCCTCACCAGGATGTTACCTTTTGAGTTTTTAATAATAGCCATTCTGACTGGTGTGAGATGGTTATCTCATTGTGGTTTTGATTTACATTTCCCTAATCAGTGATACTGAGCTTTTTTTCATACGCTTGTTGGATGCATGTATGTCTTCTTTTGAACAGTGTCTATGTCCTTTGCCCACTTTAACGGGATTGTGTTTTTCTTGTAAATTTGCTTAAGTTCCTTATAGATCCTGGATATTAGACCTGCATGGTTTGCAAATATTTTCTCCCACTTTGTAGGTTGTCTGTTTACTGTGTTGATAGTTTCTTTTAGATAGCTGGGTTCTAATGGGACATAGAAATGTAAACAGCCATGATGGAAGGCACAGCAGCAATGCTAACTTTACAAAGTAGAGATGGCATTCAAACTGGATCCTGAACAACAAGCTAGAATGGAATAGCACAGAATGGCTGAGGAGCCACATGAACAAAGGCATGCAGCCATGAAACTGCAGTGTCCCTTGCTGTTAGTGGGCGGTAGTGTTAGAGAATATGATAGGAGATGAGTCAGGAAAGATATTCTGGGGTCAGATTATGGAAGTCATGCATACAGTGCAAGGACTTTATCTTAGAGGCCATGTTTGTCCAGCTGTATTCCTAGATCTCTTTTTAGGTGCTTGGTAGGAGTGAATGCATAGCTGGTGGGGAGGTGGAATGGACAGGGCTTCCAGAGCAGCTGTTTTTGTTTTATATATGAGGTGTCAAGGAAATACTGATTTTAAAAAGTCGGAGTGTTTTATTGCTAAATGAAAGGGTAAAGATCATAGTTGTAGATGTGGGGAGCCAGTGAGGATTCCTAAGTAGGATGGTAATGTGGTCAGATTTATAAGTCAGTGAGATACCTGGCAGCACTGTGGAAAGTGGAATGGAGGCAGTGGGGACACTGACACTGGGGGATAAATGGAAAGCCTGAAACTACTTGGGCCTGAATAAGGGCAGTGTCAGAAAAGAAACTGCAAAAAAAGGATGCACAGAACCTGGCAACTGATTGACTGTAGAAGGGATTGTTGAAGATAGCACCGGGTATCTAAGCTAACTTAGTAAACTCCGGTGCCATGAGCTGAGTGGGTGAAGTTTACTTTGGGGGCAGTCTTTAATACTCCTTTTGTCTTCTAAGCTGAGCTCTTCAGCTGCAATGCTTTCTTTGTTGCAGTGGCTCTGACCAATCTGGAAGATATAGAGAATGCCAAGAGAGCCTACGCAGAAGCAGTCCACCTGGATAAGTATGCACTTTGTTGAGAATGGTACTGGGGGTGTTGGACTCTCCAAAGCCATGAAGTGGTACCATAGCATCGGTGCTGCCTGAGTCAGCCCAGCTGTTCCTCTATGGCATTAGTACACAGCAGACCTCAGTGTGGAGGGATGTGTCTCCTAAGTATGTGTTGGCTCAGCAGGAATTGAGAAATTGTTTCCAGTCCCAAACTGAGTAATCAGGAGGCTAGAGAAAGTCCGAACTGGCAGTGGGCTTGGGTTGCTGATAGCTATGGACTAGCTAGAATATCAGATGGGACTCTGGGCTGTTTAATTGAAGATAAACTTGACTCTTCCAGGATTTACTCCATTGGTGTCTTCCAGACAGCAGGGTAGAGATTCCTTTTTCAACCCTGGCCTAGGTAGTCGCTGTTGAGGGCTGACATGCCAGACTTGGTCCCAATGCCAGCTTTGCTCATTAGGCCATTGATTGATTCCTTGATTCTTCTCGACAGGTCTGCTTAGCATATATGTTCCTACCTTGCTACATAATGGAGAAATCTCTACTTAACCAGTTTTGTTTTGTTTTTGTGTAATGAGAAGGATCTCTGAATGACCATTGGTTGCAAAGCCCCCAGCTCCATCAAATCCCTGTCTGTCTGCCATAGGTGTAACCCTTTAGTAAACCTGAACTATGCTGTGCTGCTGTACAACCAGGGCGAGAAGAAGAATGCCCTGGCCCAATATCAGGAGATGGAGAAGAAAGTCAACCTACTCAAGGACAATAGCTCTGTGGAATTTGACTCTGAGGTAAGTCTTTTATTAGCTCCCAAGAGTCATAAGTAAGCTCTCAGGAAACTTTCAAAAATCAAGCCCAAATTATCCAAATCCAAGGTACACATTCATGGCTCTTCTGGCTTTGATGTTCCCAGCAGCATGAGTTCATTAATTAATAACAGCCTGAGAAGAACTTTCCTAGAATAATAATAGAAGGAAATTCAGGCTTACTGAGTTGTTATTGCTAATTCAACTCATCAAAGTTGAGGTCTGTGTCTGTCTGTAGCTTCCTTCTATTTCACCTTTTTTTTTTTTTGAGATGGAATCTTGCTCTGTTGCCCAGGATGGAGTGCAGTGGCGCAATCTCTGTTCACTACAACCTCCGTCTCCCGGGTTCAAGCAATTCTCCTGCCTCAGCCTCCCACATAGCTGGGACTACAGGTGTGTGCCACCAGGCCCAGCTAATTTTTCTATTTTTAGTAGAGATGGTGTTTTACCATGTTGGCCAGGATGGTCTCAGTCTCTTGACCTTTGTGATCCATGTGCCCAGCCCTATTTCACTTCTTGTAGGAAATGCACAGTTTAGCCCAGTAATGCACCAGGCTTGAATTTTTGGGTTTTGAGATCCTGTGTGAACCACCGTGCCATCCATTAAAGGCAATCTGTATTCTTTGCTGTTTTGTAAGTACTTCCTGCCTCAACTGCTAGTACGACCAGACACTATTTCAGCTAAAACCCCAGCTGGAAGACCAAAGAAGTGGGTTGGCTTGTCTCTGACAGTCATGCTTTTCGTTCTTTTACTTCCTTTGTGGACACAAGATGGTGGAGATGGCTCAGAAGTTGGGAGCTGCTCTCCAGGTTGGGGAGGCACTGGTCTGGACTAAACCAGTTAAAGATCCCAAATCAAAGCACCGGACCACTTCAACCAGCAAACCTGCCAGTTTCCAGCAGCCTCTGGGCTCTAATCAAGCTCTAGGACAGGCAATGTCTTCAGCAGCTGCATACAGGACACTCCCCTCAGGTAGGACCATACAGAGCTCCACGAAGACCTAGCAGGTACAAGCCACATGTGTCAGCAAAGAGATTATAGCTTTCAGTGAGGTTCTCTTCAGACTCATAACATGTCCAATGTAGTATTGGCCACAAGGGAGAAAAAAACCACAGGGTGGCTAAATTGGCACTTGTTTCCTTAAGGCAAGCTATGTAGTAGGTAACAGCTACTCAGAGTTAGTTGGATGGTCAATACACTGGTCTTTCCAATTTGAGCAATACATTATTAAGTATATCCTGTTATGCAATGTTTAATTTTTACTGCTTTATCAGAAGTTGACATGTAATTAAATATTTTTCAGTGACTCATTGAAGGCAAACTTGACTGTTGCTTTATTTCTCAGTTATAGTCTTCCCTCATAGCCAATGGGTCAGTCCCACTGGTTCCAGAAAATACGGGGTTTCCTCTTGAACTCTAACAGCAAAAAAGAATGATTTATTCTGAAATTGTGGAACATGAGGATTCAAGTTTTTATTTTGTTACTAGGTGCTGGAGGAACATCCCAGTTCACAAAGCCTCCATCTCTTCCTCTGGAGCCAGAGCCTGCCATGGAATCAAGTCCAAATGAAACATCAGAACAAATAAGAGAGAAATAAGAATAGAATGAATGACCCCAAAGTAGGGTTTTCTTGGGCGAGGATGTGCTGGATTAGGAAAGGTGACATGGCACAGGCAGAGTGGCACCCACCACAGAACAGAGTGTGTGTTATGATTACGAGGAGCCAGCAGTTGAGCTTAAGGTCCTTCTACCTACCTGGTATTGGCATTTGAGGTAGGAAACCCTCTATTGCCCCACAAACCAGGAAAAATGAAAAGACAGCACAGTTCCTTTAAGAACCAGCAACAAGGCTGGAGGCTGTATGTATGCAGCAGAGTCAGCAAGGTACATGATGCTGTCTTTCAAAAGGACTTTTCTCTCCTAGCTGACTGACCCCTTCCTTAGTTCAAGAAACTAAGACATCTGTTGAGTAGCCCTGTGCTGACAAAGCCTTGGTTTAACTGGGGTGATCCTCAGGTTGTGAGGTTTATTAGTCCCCAAGGCAAACATAAATATTAGATGAATAATCCAACTTTAATAGTATACATTTAAAAGAAAAAAAATAAAAGTCCTGTAAGTTGAGGCCCAGCCTGGTGAGTACTGCAGCTGCATTTGCCCAAAGGGAATCCAGAACAAGTCCCTCCCTGTATTTTGTTCTTGAGAGGGGTCAGTCTAGAAGCCAGATCCTATCAGTATGAGGAGCAGAAGCCCAGGGTTGTCTGGCTCAGCACCAAGGATTTTTTTTTAAAAAGGAAGAGTTTCTTAGATGAGTAATTGTTATTGAAGACAGTCAGTGACAACCACTGACCAGATGCTGTCAATACACTATGTGTCGTTTTTAGAATAAAGATTATGTATCATCATTCCTTTGGAGAAAATTGTTATTCAGGTATAAAAATGAGATCAAAATAAAAACTTGAACCTGTGATCACAGTCTTCCCTTATCTGTGTCTAAACCTATTTTGAAATTGGAGGAGGAACCTCAAGGCCAAGTTCCTGCTTGGTATGGGCATGGTAAGCCAGCAATTTGCTTACTGAGGGCCAGTCCCCATTTTGCACTGAAAGTGCCCTTTAATCACTGTAATTTAAGGATAGAAAACTTACCTACTACCAAACCAAACTGTCTGGAGTTATTTTATTACAGGGTCTGTTTTGACATTGAAGCAACAGCTAACTGAGCAGGAGCCCCTTCATTTCTTGTATCTCAAAAAGTATCAGAAGTGATGCCCTTGTCATTCAGCTGGTAGTATGTGGCAAAGCTCAATTTGTACCCTGAACAATTGAGAACACTTCTACATCAGGATGGAGTCTAGTATATTAGAATGAAATGGTCTAGTTACTTTCTGAAACTGGAAAGGTCTTAGTGAAAAATGAGATGGAGAGGAGGAGAGAAATATGAGAGATTTAGGAGCTAATATCAACAGGAATTAGGGATTGATTGGATGTGGCAGGTTAAGAATTGGGTTCCCATTTCGGGGCTTAGATAACCAGGGAGACTAGATTTTTTGTTTGTTTTGAGACTGAGTCTCGCTCTGTCGCCCAGGTTGGAGTGCAGTGGTGCAATCTCGGCTTTTTTGTATTTTCAGTGGAGACAGGGTTTCACTGTGTTAGCCAGGATGGTCTCGATCTCCTGACCTCGTGATCCACCCACCTCAGCCTCCCAAAGTGCTGGGATTACAGGCGTGAGCCACCATGCCCAGCCTAGTTTTAGATGTTTAAGATATCCAAATGATGATATCCATCAGATACCTGAATAGCTGGATTTCAGGAATGAAACCTGGTTTGAAGATAAAGATTCAGGAGTAGGCCAGGTATGGTGGCTCATACATGTAATCCTAGCACTTTGGGAGTTCAAAGCCAGAGGATCACTTGAACCCAGGAGTTGGAGACTAGCCTGGGCAAGATGGCTTAGATCTCATATCTACAAAAAATTAAAAAGCCAGGCGTGGTGGTGCGCACCTATAGTTTCAGCTATTTGGGAGACTGAGGCAAGAGGATCACTTGAGCCTAGGAATTTGAGGTGGCAGTAAGCTATGATCATGCCACTGCCCTCCAGCCTGAGAAACAAAGCAAGACCCCCATCTCAAAAAAAGAAAAATATTTCTTTAAGATTCAGGAGTAATTTAGATTTGGGGGATCATCAAAACCATAGATTTGAAAGGAGTCATCCACGGAAAGCTAGGAATAAGATGACAGGCAACCAAAGAAGGAAAATAAGTATTTAAAGGGAGAAGCAGAAGAGCCCACAAAAAAGAAGCATATGATACAAGAGAAAACCCAGGAGAGTAGTGGTATTATGGGAAGCCAACAAAGACAGGTTTGGGAAGGGAATGGTCAGCCTCATTGAACCCTTCCAACAGAGAGGTACTGTTATCCCCATTTTATAGACGAGAAAGCTGAGGTTGGGAGAGACAAACCAAATTTTCCAAGCTAAGTGGCAGGACCAGGATTTAAATCCAGGACTCTATGCAGAGCTCTTGCTTTTAATCATTAGTAATCAAGCAGTAATGTACCTTTGATGAAGCAGTGGTGGCAACAGAAACTTAAGGACTTGAAGACTGAATGAGTAGATATTGGACTACTTTTATTTCAGAAAGCTTTGATGTAGAGGGAAGAGGTTTTCAGAGGACAGAACTGTATTCATTACTCTGATCTGAGAAACTTTTAATATTTGGGGAGAGAAGGGTAAAAAGGTGGTCTTTTTAAAGTAAAGTATAGCATGGTGGAAACAGAGAATGCAAGAGCAGGGCTTTTGAGTTTTTCCATATTCTTTGGGGGCAAGATGGTGCTTTGCTTCCAGGGATAGCAGTTAAGAAGCAATGCTTTCCACTTAATTTGGCTTAGATTTTCTTTTAAAAATAAACTCTGCTAGGGTGTGCAGGGTCAGTCTTTTGGGCATGTGAATGTGCAATTTTTCATTCACTCTGGTGAGATAGGAACTATTCTAACTTCTAGTATGGGGGTTGGGCACTCCTGTCATCAGAATATTTAACAGAATTAGGAAAATGAAACCAAGAACATAATCACAGCTATGGATGTGGTTTTAGATAACTGAAAAAGAGGCAAGAAAGCAGAAGTATGAACTAGCAATGAGAAAAAAGTACCCTTCTTGCTGAATAATATTGGGCAAAACTGTGCATTCCAAAGACAGCAAACAACTTTGGAGTGTGCCGCTACAATGATTTTTGTTTTCAAGGAAAAAATCATTATTATAATGGCTGAGTAGCTCATGTTGGACCAGTCCTTCCACAAATAACAAATGTAAACAAGTGGGTAAATATATTCTCTTGGTTTAACTTTTAAAAAAAACATGACTGTTCAAAGAAAAAATATTACAGTGTATTCTGAGGCTGCACATACATAAATAACATGACAACTATAAAGCATATATGGTTGCAAGGTTTTAATATTTTATGTAGTGGGACACAAAACGAATCCTAAATAGTTTGTGAAAAGTTGAACATGGTCCTTGCCAGAGCAATCAGACAAGAGAGAGAGAGAAAGGGCATCCAGATCGGTAAAAAGGAAGTCAAACTGTCATTGTTTGCTGATGACATGATTGTATACCTAGAAAACCTTAAAGACTCATCCAAAAAGCTCCTAGAATGGTAAATCAATTCAGCAAAGTTTCAGGATACAAAATTAAAGTACATAAATCAGTAGCCCTGCTATATACCAACAGCAACCAAGCTGAGAAATCAATAACCTAACCCCTTTTACAATAGCTGCAAAAAAACAAAACAAAAACAAAAACTTACTTAGGAATATACTGAACCAAGGAGGTAAAAGACCTCTACAAGGAAAACTACAAAACATTGCCTAAAGAAATCGTAGATGACAAACAAATGGAAATACATCCCATGCTCATGTATGGGTAGAATCAATATTGTGAAAATGACCATACTGCCAAAAGCAATCTACAGATTCAGTGCAGTTCCCATCAAAATACCAAAATCATTCTTCACAGAATAAGAAAAAAAATCTTAAAATTCATATGAAACCAAAAAAGGACTCACATAGCCAAAGCAAGACTAAATAAAAAGAACAATTCTGGAGGCATCACATTATCTGACTTTGAACTATACTACAAGGCCATAGTCACCAGAACAGTGTGGTGCTGGTATAAAATCAGGCATACAGACCAATGGAACAGAAGAGAGAACCCATAAATAAAACCAATACTTACAGTCAACTGATCTTCGGCAAGCAAACAAAAAAGTGGGGAAAGGACACCCTATTCAACAAATGGTGCTGGGATAATTGGCAAGCCACAAGTAGAAGAATGAAACTGGATCCTCATCTCTCATCTGATACAAAAATCAACTCAAGATGAATCAAAGACTTAAATCTAAGACCTGAAGCCATAAAATTCTAGAACATTGGAAAAAATACTTCTTGACATTGGCTTAGGAAAAGACTTCATGACTAAACAACCCAAAAGGAAATGAAACAAAAACAAATAGGTGGGACTTAAACTAAAAAGCTTCTGTACAACAAAAGAAATCAGCAGAGTAAACAGCCCACAGAGTAGGAGAAAATTTCTGCAATCCATACGTCTGATGAAGGACTAATACCCAGAATCTACAAGGAACTCAAATCAGCAAGAAAAAAAAATCCCATCAGAAAGCAGGCTAAGGACATGAACAGACAATTCTCAAAGGAAGATATACAAATGGCCAACAAATGTGAAAAAATGTTCAACATTGCTTAAAGATAAGGGAAATGCAAATCATAACCACAATGTGATACCACCTTACTGCCACAAGAATGGCCATAGTCAAAAAATCAAAATATAGATGTTAACATGGATGTGGTGAAAAGGAAACACTTTTATACTGTTCGTGGGAAAATAAACTAGTATAACCACTATGGAAAACAGTGTGGAGATTCCTTAAAGAACTAAAAGTAGTTCTATCACTTGATTCAGCAATACCACCCCTGGATATCTTACCCAGAGGAAAAGAAGTCTTTATACGAAAAAGATACTTGCACATGCTTGTTTATAGCAGCACAATTTGCAATTGCAAAAATATGGAACCATCCCAAGTGCCCATCAATTGACAAGTGGGTAAAGTAATTTACCCATTTGTCATTCCTGCAGTCCCAGCACTTTGGGAGGCCAAGACAGGCAGATCACTTGAGGCCAGGAGTTTGGGACCACCCTGGCAAACATGGTGAAACCCTATCTCTACTAAAAATACAAAAATTAGCCAGGCCCATGCCTGTAGCCCAGCAAGTCAGGAGGCTCAGGCAACAGGATTGCTTGAGCCCAGGAGTTTGAGGCTGCAGTGAGCTATGATGGTACCACTGCACTCCAACTGAACAACAGAGGGAGGCCTTGTCTCTTACACACATAACACACATACACACACACAGCAGCTCATAAAGCAAGGGAAAAAAAGAAAAAATACTTTGAACTAAATGATAATGAAAACAAAATGTGTAGGATTCAGCTAAAAACAGTGCTTAGAGGGAAACTTAGAATTGTAAATGCTTCTATCAGAAGAAAGGAGAAAATCAGTTTCCACCTTAAGCTAGAAAAAGCAGAGAAAAACCCAAAGTAAGTAGAAGGAACAAATAAGTATTAAAAATTTGAGAAGCCCCAAATTCTATGGAAAAAAAATGTATGATAAATCCCCACCAAGAGTTGCATGGTAGCTCATGCCTGTAATCCCAGCACTTTGAGAGGGGGAGTACTGCTTGAGCCCAAGAGTTTGAGACCAGCCTGGGTAACATAGTGAGACCTACATCTCTACAAAATAATTTTAAAAATAAAGAATAAATTAGCAGGGCACAGTTTCACATATCTGTGGTCCCAGCTAGTTGGGAGATCGAGGTGGGAGGATTCCTTGAGCCCTGGAGATTGAGGCTGCAATGAGCCACGATTGTGCCATTGCACTCCAGCCTGGGCGATGGAGCGAGACGAGACCCTCTCTCTTGGAAAAAAAAAAAAAAAAAAAAAAAGAAAAAAAAAATTCCCCAGCTAAATTGATCAAGAAAAAGACAAATTACCAGTATCAGGAATGAAAGCGGGTATAACATTACAGATTCTGCAGACATGAAACAAGATGCAATGTAAAATCTTAAGTCCTTCTAAAGAAACCGATTTTGTAACTCAAAAGTTATCCTTGAAAGCAAACTCCTGGCTCAGACGATTATACTGGTAAATTCTGTCAAACATTTATGGGGCAAAATAAATTCAATCTTACAAAAATTTTCAGAAAATAGGAGCAAGAACTTATATGATGTCAAAACTGGATAATAACCCTGATGTCAAAACTGGACCGAAGACATTACAGAACAACAAAACTATAGACTATTACCCTGTATGAACATAGGTACAAAAATCCTCAACAAAATATTAGCAAAGCAATCCAGCAATACATAAAAAGGTGAATATGTAAATCATGACCAAGTTGGAGTTATCCCAGGACCCTAAGCTTGGTTGACTATTGAAAACCAAAGTACTCACATGCATTAACAAAAGAGAAAAAGTCATATGATTTTAGTAGATACAGAAAAAAAGCAAATTTTTTTTTTTGAGATAGAATCTTGCTCTGTTGCCCAGGCCAGAATGCAGTGTTGCGACCTCAGCTCACTGCAACCTTTGTTTTGCCTCCTGGATTCAAGTGATTCTCCCACCTCAGCGTCCTGAGTAGCTGGGACTACAGGTGTGAGCCACCAGGCCTAGCTAATTTCTGTATTTTTTCTGGGGAGGCGGGGGTGGGGGGGTTTGCCATGTTTGCTAGGCTGGTCTCGAATTCCTGGCTTCAAGTGATCCACCCACCTTGGCCTCCCAAAGTGCAGGGATTACAGACATGAACCACCACAGCTGATAAGCTTTTTTTATTTTTATTTTTTTAGATAAGGTCTCACTGTTGCCCAGGCTGGAGTGCAGTGGTTCAAACAGCTCACTGCACCCTCGAACTCTTGGGCTCAAGTGTTCCTCCTGCCTCAGACTCCCAAGTAGCTGGGACCACAGGCATGTGCCACCATACCCAGCTAATTTTGTTTAAGATACGAAGGTCTCACTTTGTTGCTCAAGCTAGGAAAAAAAAAATTTTTTTTAAAAGCCAGCATAGCCAGGCATGGTGGCTCACACCTGTATTCCCAGCACTTTGAGGGATGGAGGCAGAAGAAACACTTGAAGTCAGGAGTTCAAAACCAGCTCAGGCAACATGGTGAGACCCCATCCCTACAAAAAAACTTTAAAAGAAAAATTACCTGGGTGCATCTTGTGGTCCTTACTTGAGAGGCTAAGGCAGGATGATCACTTGAGACTAAGAGTTTGAGGCTGCACTGAGTAATGATCTGTGATCATGTCACTGCACTCTAGCCTGGATGATGGAGCAAGAACCTGTCTTACACACACACAAAACCCATCATGTGACTTAACTGATAAAGGACTGTTACATAAAATATACAAATAACTTCAAAAACTCTACATTAAGAATACAACCTGAAAGGGGGCGGAGCAAGATGGACGAATAGGAACAGCTCCAGTCTCCAACTCCCAGCGCGAGCAACACAGAAGACCGGTGATTTCTGCATTTTCAACTGAGGTACTGGAGTCATCTCACTAGGGAGTGCTGGACAATAGGTGCTGGTCAGCTGCTGCAGCCCGACCAGCGAGAGCTGAAGCAGGGCAAGGCATCACCTCACCTGGGAAGCACAAGGGGGAAGGGAATCCCTTTTCCTAGCCAGGGGAACTGAGACACACAACAACTGGAAAATCGAGTAACTCCCACCCCAATACTGTGCTTTAAGCAAACAGGCACACCAAATTATATCCCACACCTGGCCGGGAAGGTCCCACGGCCATGGAGCCTCCCTCATTGCTAGCACAGCAGTCTGCAATCTAACCACAAGGCAGCAGTGAGGCTGGGGGAGGGGCGCCCGCCATTGCTGAGGCTTAACTAGGTAAACAAAGCCGCTGGGAAGCTGGAACTGGGTGGAGCTCACAGCAGCTCAAGGAAACCTGCCTGTCTCTGTAGACTCCACCTCCGGGGACAGGGCACAGCTAAACAACAACAAAAAAAGCAGAAACCTCTGGAGATGCAAACGACTCTGTCTGACAGCTTTGAAGAGAGCAGTGGATCTCCCAACACAGAGGTTGAGATCTGAGAAGGGACAGACTGCCTGCTCAAATGGGTCCCTGACCCCTGAGTAGCCTAACTGGGAGACATCCCCCACTAGGGGCAGTCTGACACCCCACACCTGACAGGGTGGAGTACACCCCTGAGAGGAAGCTTCCAAAGTAAGAATCAGACAGGTACACTCACTGTTCAGCAATATTCTATCTTCTGCAACCTCTGCTGCTGATACCCAGGCAAACAGGGTCTGGAGTGGACCTCAAGCAATCTCCAACAGACCTGCAGCTGAGGGTCCTGACTGTTAGAAGGAAACTATCAAACAGGAAGGACACCTATACCAAAACCCCAGCAGTACGTCACCATCATCAAAGACCAGAGGCAGATAAAACCACAAAGATGGGGAAAAAGCAGTGCAGAAAGGCTGGAAATTCAAAAAATCAGAACGCATCTCCCCCTGCAAAGGAGCGCAGCTCATCACCAGCAACGGATCGAAGCTGGTCAGAGAATCACTTTGACGAGATGAGAGAAAAAAGCTTCAGTCCATCAAACTTCTCAGAGCTAAAGGAGGAATTACGTACCCAGCGCAAAGAAACTAAAAATCTTGAAAAAAGTGTGGAAGAATTGACAGCTAGAATAATTAATGCAGACAAGGTCATAAACGAAATGACAGAGATGAAAACCATGACACGAGAAATACGTGACAGATGCACAAGCTGCAGTAACCGACTCAATCAACTGGAAGAAAGAGTATCAGCGATTGAGGATCAAATGAATGAAACAAAGCGAGAAGAGAAACCAAATGAAAAAAGAAGAAAAATAAACGAACAAAGCCTGCAAGAAGTGTGGGATTATGTAAAAAGACCAAATCTACATCTGATTGGGGTGCCTGAAAGTGAGGGGGAAAATGGAACCAAGTTGGAAAACACTCTTCAGGATATCATCCAGGAGAACTTACCCAACCTAGTAGGGCAGGCCAACATTCAAATTCAGGAAATACAGAGAACGCCACAAAGATACTCCTCAAGAAGAGCAACTCCAAAACACGTAATTGCCAGATTCACCAAAGTTGAAATGAAGGAAGAAATCTTAAGGGCAGCCAGAGAGAAAGGTCGGGCTACCCACAAAGGAAGCCCATCAGACTAACAGCAGATCTCTCGGCAGAAACTCTACAAGCCAGAAGAGAGTGGGGGCCAATATTCAACATGCTTAAAGAATTTTAAACTCAGAATTTCATATCCAGCCAAACTAAGTTTCATCAGTGAAGGAGAAATAAAATGCTTTATAGATAAGCAAATGCTTACAGATTTTGTCACCACCAGGCCTGCCTTACAAGAGACCCTGAAGGAAGCCCTAAACATGGAAAAAACAACCAGTACCAGCCATTGCAAAAACATACCAAAATGTAAAGACCATGGAGGCTGGGAAGAAACTGCATCAACTAACGAGCAAAATAACCAGTTAATATAGTGGCAGGATCAAGTTCACACATAACAATATTAACCTTAAATGTAAATGGACTAAATGCTCCAATTAAAAGACACAGACTGGCAAACTGGATAAAGAGTCAAGACCCATCAGTCTGCTGTATTCAGGAGACCCATCTCACATGCAGAGACATACATAGGCTCAAAATAAAGGGATGGAGGAAGATCTACCAAGCAAATGGAGAACAAAAAAAAGCAGGGGTTGCAATACTAGTATCTGATAAAACAGACTTTAAACCATCAAAGATCAAAAGAGAAAAAGAGGGCCATTACATAATGGTAAATGGATCAATTCAACAGGAAGAGCTAACTATCCTAAATATATATGCACCCAATACAGGAGCACCCAGATTAATAAAGCAAGTCCTTAGAGACTTACAAAGAGACTTAGATTCCCATATAATAATAATGGGAGACTTCAACACTCCACTGTCAACATTAGACAGATCAACGAGACAGAAAGTTAACAAGGATATCCAGAAATTGAACTCATCTCTGCACCAAGCGGACCTAATAGACATCTATAGAACTCTCCACCCCAAATCAACAGAATATACATTCTTCTCAGCACCACATCGCACTTATTCCAAAATTGACCACATAATTGGAAGTAAAGCACTCCTCAGAAAATGTACAAGAACAGAAATTATAACAAACTGTCTCTCAGACCACAGTGCAATCAAACTAGAACTCAGGACTAAGAAACTCAATCAAAACCGCTCGACTACATGGAAACTGAACAGCCTGCTCCTGAATGACTACTGGGTACATAAGGAAATGAAGGCAGAAATAAAGATGTTCTTTGAAACCAATGAGAACAAAGATACAACATACCAGAATCTCTGGGACACATTTAAAGCAGTGTGTAGAGGCAAATTTATAGCAATAAATGCCCACAAGAGAAAGCTGGAAAGATCTAAAATTGACACTGTAACATCACAATTAAAAGAACCAGAGAAGCAAGAGCAAACACATTCAAAAGCTAGCAGAAGGCAAGAAATAACTAAGATTAGAGCAGAACTGAAGGAGATAGAGACACAAAAAACCCTCCAATTAAATCAATGAATCCAGGAGTTGGTTTCTTGAAAAGATCAACAAAATTGACAGACCGCTAGCAAGACTAATAAAGAAGAAAAGAGAGAATAATCAAATAGACGCAATAAAAAATGATAAAGGGGATATCACCACCGAGCCACCAGAAATACAAACTACCATCAGAGAATACTATAAACACCTCTACGCAAATAAAGTAGAAAATCTAGAAGAAATGGATAAATTCCTGGACACTTACACTCTCCCAAGACTAAACCAGGAAGAAGCTGAGTCCCTGAATAGACCAATAGCAGGCTCTGAAATTGAGGCAATAATTAATAGTCTACCAACCAAAAAAAGTCCAGGACCAGATGGATTCACAGCTGAATTCTTCCAGAGGTACAAGGAGGAGCTGGTACCATTCCTTCTGAAACTATTCCAATCAATAGAAAAAGAGGGAATCCTCCCTAACTCATGTTATGAGGCCAAAATCATCCTGATACCAAAGCCTGGCAGAGACACAACAAAAAAAGAGAATTTTAGACCAATATCCCTGATGAACGTCGATGCAAAAATCCTCAATAAAATACTGGCAAACCGGATTCAGCAGCACATCAAAAAGCTTATCCACCACGATCAAGTGGGCTTCATCCCTGGGATGCAAGGCTGGTTCAACATTCGCAAATCAATAAACGTAATCCAGCATATAAACAGAACCAAAGACAAGAACCACATGATTATCTCAATAGATGCGGAAAAGGCCTTTGACAAAATTCAACAGCCCTTCGTGCTAAAAAACTCTCAATAAATTTGGTCTTGATGGAACATAACTCAAAATAGTAAGAGCTATTTATGACAAACCCACAGCCAATATCATACTGAATGGGCAAAAACTGGAAAAATTCCCTTTGAAAACTGGCACAAGACAGGGATGCCCTCTCTCACCCCTTATATTCAACATAGTGTTGGAAGTTCTGGCTAGGGCAATCAGGCAAGAGAAAGAAATCAAGGGTATTCAGTTAGGAAAAGAAGAAGTCAAATTGTCCCTGTTTGCAGATGACATGATTGTATATTTAGAAAACCCTTCGTCTCAGCCCAAAATCTCCTTAAGCTGATAAGCAACTTCAGCAAAGTCTCAGGATACAAAATCAATGTGCAAAACTCACAAGCTTTCTTATACACCAGTAACAAACAGAGAGCCAAATCATGAATGAACTTCCATTCACAATTGCTTCAAAGAGAATAAAATACCTAGGAATCCAACTTACAAGGGATGTAAAGGACCTCTTCAAGGAGAACTACAAACCACTGCTCAGTGAGATAAAAGAGGACACAAACAAATGGAAGAACATACCATGTTCATGGATAGGAAGAATCAATATCGTGAAAATGGCCATACTGCCCAAGGTTATTTATAGATTCAATGCCATCCCCATCAAGCTACCAATGAGTTTCTTCACAGAATTGGAAAAAACGGCTTTAAAGTTCATATGGAACCAAAAAAGAGCCCGCATTGCCAAGACAATCCTAAGTCAAAAGAACAAAGCTGGAGGCATCACGCTACCTGACTTCAAACTATACTACAAGGCTACAGTAACCAAAACAGTATGGTACTGGTACCAAAACAGAGATATAGACCAATGGAACAGAACAGAGTCCTCAGAAATAATACCACACATCTACAGCCATCGGATCTTTGACAAACCTGAGAGAAACAAGAAATGGGGAAAGGATTCCCTATTTAATAAATGGTGCTGGGAAAATTGGCTAGCCATAAGTAGAAAGCTGAAACTGGATCCTTTCCTTACTCCTTACATGAAAATTAATTCAAGATGGATTAGAGACTTAAATGTTAGACCTAATACCATAAAAACCGTAGAATAAAACCTAGGTAGTACCATTTAGGACATAGGCATGGGCAAGGACTTCATGTCTAAAACACCAAAAGCAATGGCAACAAAAGCCAAAATTGACAAATGGGATCTCATTAAACTAAAGAGCTTCTGCACAGCAAAAGAAACTACTATCAGAGTGAACAGCCAACCTACAGAATGGGAGAAAATTTTTGCAATCTACTCATCTGACAAAGGGCTGATATCCAAAACCTACGAAGAACTCAAACAAATTTACAAGAAAAAAACAACCCCATCAAAAAGTGGGCAAAGGATATAAACACACATTTTTCAAAAGAAGACATTCATACAGCCAACAGACACAGGAAAAAATGCTCATCATCACTGGCCATCAGAGAAATGCAAATCAAAACCACAATGAGATACCATCTCACACCAGTTAGAATGGCAATCATTCAAAAGTCAGGAAACAACAGGTGCTGGAGAGGATGTGGAGAAATAGGAACACTTTTACACTGTTGTTGGGATTGTAAACTAGTTCAACCATTATGGAAAACAGTATGGCGATTCCTGAAGGATCTAGAACTAGATGTACCATATGACCCAGCCATCCCATTACTGCGTATATACCCAAAGGATTATAAATCATGCTGCTATAAAGACACATGCACATGTATGTTTATTGCGGCACTATTCACAGTAGCAAAGACTTGGAATCAACCCAAATGTCCATCAGTGACAGACTGGATTAAGAAAATGTGGCACATATACACCATGGAATACAATTCAACCATAAAAAAGGATGAGTTTGCATCCTTCGTAGGGACACGGATGCAGCTGGAAACCATGATTCTTAGCAAACTATCACAAGAACAGAAAACCAAACACTGCATGTTCTCACTCATAGGTGGGAACTGAACAATGAGATCACTTGGACTCGGGAAGGGGAACATCACACACCGGGGCCTATCATGGGGAGGGGGGTGGGGGGAAGGATTGCATTGGGAGTTATACCTGATGTAAATGACGAGTTGATGGGTGCTGACGAGTTGATGGGTGCAGCACACCAACATGGCACAAGTGTACATTTGTAACAAACCTGCACGTTATGCACATGTACCCTAGAACTTAAAGTATAATAATAAAAAAAAAGTGGTTGAAAGCAACGCTATTACCTTATAATTTATGGCATTACAATATTCACGTTAAAATTATGCAATAAACTTTGATAAATAATACTTGGCTTAGCAGTAGTATAGCATTATTTGTTAAATTTCTGAAGTTGGAAATAGCCAGACATGTGTGATATCAATGGGACCCTAACTTTTAATTATTCTGATTACCAAGATTTCCAAAAGCCACAAATATTTTTCTGACAAAGGAAGCAGATCAATTATTCTAAATAAAAGCCATAATGTTTATCAATTAAAAAAAAAATGAATACAACCTGAGGCTGGGCGCGATGGCTTACATCTGCAGTCCAGCACTTTGGGAGGCTGAGGCGGGCGGATCACTTGAGGTCAGGAGTTGGAGATCGAGATCAGCCTGGCCAACATGGTGAAACCACGTCTCTACTAAAAATACAAAAATTAGCCAGGTATGGTGGTTTGTGCCTGTAATCCCAGATACTTGGGAGGCTGAGGCAGAAGAATCGCTGGAACCTGGGAGGCAGAGGTTGCAGTGAGTGGAGATTGCACCACTTCACTATAGTCTGGGCAACAGCAAAACTGACTCAAAAGCAAAACAACCACCTGATTAGAAAATGGGCCAAAACCCCTCACCTCACCAAAGATACACACAGATGGCAAATAAACATATTTAAAAATGCTCCGTATGTCATCAGAGAAATGCAAATTAAAAAGAGATACCACTACATATCTATTAGAATGCCCAAATCCAGAACACTGACACCACCAGATGCTGGTGAGGATATTGAGCAATGGACTGTCATTCATCAATGTTGCGAATGCAAAATAGTATAACCACTTTGGAAGACAGTTTGGCAGCTTCTTACAAAACTAAACATACTTTTAATGTTAGAACTCAGCAGTCACACTCCTATTTACCCAAAGGAGTTAGAAATGTATGTACACACAAAAACCTGCACATGGATGTTGAGAGCCGCTTTATTCACAGTTGCCAAAACCTGGAAGCAACCAAAATGTCTTTCAATAGGTGAATAAATGAATAAAGCTATTCATTGAAATGCTTTGAAAAGTTCCAATAAATGGAACATCCAGACAAAAGACTACTACTCAATTCTAAAAAGAAATGAGACGGGGGGTGCCCAAGATGGCCAAATAGGAACAGCTCCAGCCTCCAGCTCCCAGCGTGAGTGACACAGAAGACAGGTGATTTCTGCATTTTCAACTGAGGTACCGGGTTCATCTCACTGGGGCATGTTGGACAGTAGGTGCTGGTCAGTGGGTGCAGCCCGACCAGCAAGAGCTGAAGCAGGGTGAGGCATCGCCTCACCTGGGAAGTGCAAGGGGGAAGGGAATTCCTTTTCCTAGCCAAGGGAAACTGAGACACACTACACCTGGAAAATCGGGTAACTGCCACCCTAATACTGTGCTCTACCAAGGGTCTTAGCAAACAGCACACCAGGAGATTATATCCCACACCTGGCCCGAAGGGTCCCACGCCCACAGAGCCTCCCTCATTGCTAGCACAGCAGTCTGAGATCTAACTGCAAGAGGGCAGCAAAGCTGGGGGAGGGGTGCCTGCCATTGCTGAGGATTAAGTAGGTAAACAAGGCCACCAGGAAGCTCGAACTGGGTGGAGCCCACTGCAGCTTAAGGAGGCCTGCCTGCCTCTGTAGACTCCACCTCTGGGGACAGGGCATAGCTAAACAAAAAGCAGCAGAAACCTCTGCAGGTGTAAATGTCCCTGTCTGACAGCTTTTAGGAGAGCAGTGTTTCACCCAGTACAGAGGTTGAGATCTGAGAACAGACAGATTGCCTGCTCAATCAACTGGGTCCCTGACCCCTGAGTAGCCTAACTGGGAGACATCCCCCACTAGGTACGGACTGATACCTCACACCTCACACGGATGGGCACACCTCAGAGATGAACCTTCCAGAGCAAGAATCAGACAACACTTGCTATTCAGCAATATTCTATCTTCTGCAGCCTCTGCTGCTGATACCCAGGCAAACAGGGCCTGGAGTGGACCTCAAGCAATCTCCAACAGACCTGCAGCTGAGGGTCCTGACTGTTAGAAGGAAAACCAACAAACAGAAAGGACACCCACACCAAAACTCCATCAGTACATCACCATCATCAAAGACCAAAGGCAGATAAATCCACAAAGATGGGGAAAAAGCAGTGCAGAAAAGCTGGAAATTCAAAAAATCAGAGAACATCTCCCCCTCCAAAGGAACGCAGCTCATCGCCAGCAACGGAACAAAGCTGGACGGAGAATGACTGATGAGTTGAGAGAAGAAGGCTTCAGTCGATGAAACTTCTCAGAGCTAAAGGAGGAACTACGTACCCAGCACAAAGAAACTAAAAACCTTGAAAAACATTTGACGAATGGCTAACTATAATAACCAATGTAGAGAAGTCCTTAAAATAACTGATAGAGATGAAAACCATAACACGAGAACTACTTGACAAATGCGCAAGCTTCACTACCTGACTCGATCAACTGGAAGAAAGAGTATCAGTGATTGAAGATCAAATGAATGAAATGAAGCGATAAGTGAAGTGTAGAGAAAAAAGAGTAAAAAGAAATGAACAAAGCCTCCAAGAAATACGGGATTATGTGAAAAGACCAAATCTACGTCTGATTGGTGTGCCTGAAAGTGATGGGGAGAATGGAACCAACTTGAAAACACTTTGCAGGATATCATCCAGGAGAACTTCCCCAACCTAGTAAGGCAGGCCAACATTTAAAATCAGGAAATACAGAGAACGCCACAAAGATACTCCTCCAGAAGAGCAACTCCAAGACACATAATTGTCAGATTCACCAAAGTTGAAATGAAGGAAGAAATGTTAAGGGCAGCCGGAGAGAAAGGTCGGGTTACCCACAAAGGGAAGCCCATCAGACTAACAGCAGATCTCTCGGCAGAAACTCTCCATGCCAGAAGAGAGTGGAGGCCAATATTCAACATTCTTAAAGAAAAGAATTTTAAACCCAGAATTTCATATCCAGTCGAACTAAGTTTCATAAGTGAAGGAGAAATAAAATCCTTCACAGACAAGCAAATGCTCAGAGATTTTGTCACCACCGGGCCTGCCCTACAAGAGATCCTGAAGGAAGCACTAAACATGGAAAGGAACAACCGGTACGAGCCTTTACAAAAACATGCCAAATGTAAAGTCCATCGATGCTAGGAAGAAACTGCATCAAATAATGAGCAAAATAACCAGCTAATATCATAATGAGAAGATCAAGTTCACACATAACAATGTTAACCTTAAATGTAAATGGACTAAATGGTCCAATTAAAAGACACAGACTGGTAAATTGGATAAAGAGACATGACCCATCAGTTTGCTGTATTCAAGAGACCCATCTCACATGCAGAGACACACATAGACTCAAAATAAAGGAATGAAGGAAGATCTACCAAGCACATGGAAAACAAAAAAACGCAGGGGTTGCAATCCTAGTCTCTGATAAAACAGACTTTAAACCATCAAAGATTAAAAGAGACAAAGAAGGCCATTACATAATGGTAAAGGGATCAATTCATCAGGAAGAGCTAACCTAAATATACATGCACCCAATACAGGAGCACCCAGATTCATAAAGCAAGTCCTTAGAGACTTACAAAGAGACTTAGACTCCCATACAATAATAATGGGAGACTTTGACACCCCACTGTCAACATTAGACAGATCAATGAGACAAAATGTTAACAAGGATATCCAGGAATTGAACTCAACTCTGCACCAAGTGGACCTGATAAACATCTACAGAACTCCACCCCAAATCAACAGAATATACATTCTTTTCAGCACCACATCGCAGTTATTCCAAAACTGACTGCATAGTTGGAAGTAAAGCACTCCTCAGCAAATGTAAAAGAACAGAAATTATAACAAACTGTCTCTCAGACCACAGTGCAATCAAACTAGAACTCAGGACTAAGAAAGTCCAAATTGCTCAACTACACGGAAACTGAACAACCTGCTCCTGAATGACTGCTGGGTACATAACGAAATGAAGGCAGAAATAAAGATGTTCTTTGAAACCAATGAGAACAAAGATACAACATACCAGAATCTCTGGGACACATTTAAAGCAGTGTGTAGAGGCAAATTTATAGCAATAAATACCCACAAGAGAAAGCAGGAAAGATCTAAAATTGATGCCTTAACATTACAATTAAAAGAACTAGAGAAGCAAGAGCAAACACATTCAAAAGCCAGCAGAAGGCAAGAAATAACTAAGAGCAGAACTAAGATAGGGACACAAAAAACCCTCCAAAAAATCAATGAATCCAGGAGCTGGTTTCTTGAAAAGATCAACAAAATTGATAGACTGCTAGCAAGACTAATAAAGAAGAAAAGAGAGAATAATCAAATAGATGCAATAAAAAATGATAAAGGGGATATCATCACCAACCTCACAGAAATACAAACTACCATCAGAGAATACTATAAACACCTCTACGCAAATAAACTAGAAAACCTAGAAGAAATGGATACTTTCCTGGACACTTACACTCTCCCAAGACTAAACCAGGAAGAAGCTGAGTCCCTGAATAGACCAATAGCATGCTCTGAAATTGAGGCAATAATTAATAGTCTACCAACCAAAAAAAGTCCAGGACCAGACGGATTCACAGCCGAATTCTACCAGAGGTACAAGGAGGAGCTGGTACTATTCCTTCTGAAACTATTCCAATCAATAGAAAAAGAGGGAATCCTCCCAATCTTGTTTTATGAGGCCAAAATCATCCTGATACCAAAGCCTGACAGAGACACAATAAAAAAAGAGAATTTTAGACCAATATCCCTGATGAACATCGATGCAAAAATCCTCAATAAAATACTGGCAAACCAAATCCAGCAGCACATCAAAAAGCTTATCCACCATGATCAAGTGGGCTTCATCCCTGGGATGCAAGGCTGGTTCAACACACACAAATCAATAAATGTATCCAGCATATAAACAGAACGAGAGACAAAAACCACATGATTATCTCAATAGATGCAGAAAAGGCCTTTGACAAAATTCAACAGCCCTTCATGCTAAAAACTCTCAATAAATTCGGTATTGATGGAACATATCTCAAAATAATAAGAGCTATTTACGACAAACCCACAGCCAATATCATACTGAATGGGCAAAAACTGGAAAAATTCCCTTTGAAATGTGGCACAAGACAGGGATGCCGTCTCTCACCACTCCTATTCAACATAGTGTTGGAAGTTCTGGCTAGCGCAATCAGGCAAGAGAAAGAAATCAAGGGCATTCAGTTAAGAAAAGAAGAAGTCTAATTGTCCCTGTTTGCAGATGACATGATTGTCTATTTAGAAAACCCCATCATCTCTGCCCAAAATCTCCTTAAGCTGATAAGCAACTTCAGCAAAGTCTCAGGATACAAAATCAATGTGCAAAAATCACAAGCATTCTTATACACCAGTAACAGAGAGCCAAATCATGAATGAACTCCCATTCACAATAGCTTCAAAGAGAATAAAATACCTAGGAATCCAACTTACAAGGGATGTAAAGGACCTCTTCAGGGAGAACTACAAACCACTGCTCAGTGAAATAAAAGAGGACACACAAAAAATGGAAGAACATACCATGCTCATGGATAGGAAGAATCAATATTGTGAAAATGGCCACACTGCCCAAGGTAATTTATAGATTCAATGGCATCCCCATTAAGCTACCAATGACTTTCTTCAGAGATTGGAAAAAACTGCTCTAAAGTTCATATGGAACCAAAAAAGACCCCACATTGCCAAGACAATCCTAAGTCAAAAGAACAAAGCTGGAGGCATCACGCTACCTGACTTCAAAGTATACTACAAGGCTACAGTAACCAAAACAGCATGGTACTGGTACCAAAACAGAGATATAGACCAATGGAACAGAACAGAGCCCTGAGAAATAATACCACACATCTACAGCCACCTGATCTTTGACAAACTGGACAAAAACAAGAAATGGGGAAAGGATTCCCTATTTAATAAATGGTGCTGGGAAAATTGGCTAGCCATAAGTAGAAAGCTGAAACTGGATCCTTTCCTTACTCCCTTACATGAAAATTAATTCAGGAGGGATTAGAGACTTAAATGTTAGACCTAAAACCATAAAAATCCTAGAAGAAAACCTAGGCAATACCATTCAGGATATAGACATGGGCAAGGACTTCATGTCTAAAACACCAAAAGCAACAGCAACAAAAGCCAAACTTGACAAATGGGATCTAATTAAACTAAAGAGCTTCTGCACAGCAAAATAAACTACCATCAGAGTGAACAGGCAACCTACAGAATGGGAGAAAATTTTTGCAATCTACTCATCTGACAAAGGGCTAATATCCAGAACCTATAAAGAACTCAGTCAAATTTACAAGAAAAAAACAACCCCATCAAAAAGTGGGCAAAGGATATGAACAGACACTTCTCGAAAGAAGACATTCATATAGCCAACAGATACATGAAAAAATGCTCATCACTCGCCATCAGAGAAATGCAAATCAAAACCACAATGAGATACCATCTCACACCAGTTAGAATGGCAATCATTAAAAAATCAGGAAACAACAGGTGCTGGAGAGGATGTGGAGAAATAGGAACACTTTTACACTGTTGGTAGGACTGTAAACTAGTTCAACCATTGTGGAAAACAGTGTGGTGATTCCTCAAGGATCTAGAACTAGAAATACTACTTGACCCTGCCATCCCATTACTGCGTATATATCCAAAGGATTATAAATCATGCTGTTATAAAGACACATGCACACGTATGTTTATTGCGGCACTATCCACAATAGGAAAGACTTGGAATCAACCCAAATGTCCATCAGTGACAGACTAGATTATGAAAATGTGGCACATATACACCATGGAATACTATGCAGCCATAAAAAGGGAAGAATTCATGTCCTTTGTGGGGACATGGATGCAGCTGGAAACCATCATTCTCACCAAACTATCACAAGAATAGAAAATGAAACACCGCATGTTCTCACTCATAGGTGGGAATTGAACAATGAGATCACTTGGACACAGGAAGGGGAACATCACACACTGGGGCCCATTGTGGGGAAGGGGAAGGGGAGAGGGGGGAGGGGGGAAGGATAGCATGAGGGGATATGCCTAATATAAATGATGAGTTAATGGGTGCAGCACACAAACATGCCACATGTATACATATGTAACAAACCTGCATGTTGTGCACATGTACTCTAGAACTTAAAGTATAATTAAAAAAAAAAAAAAAAGAAATGAGCCATGAAAAGAGATGTAAGAAACTGAAGCGTATATTACTATAGAAAGGAACCAATTTGAAATGGCTGCATCCCACATGATTCCAACAATATGGCCTTCTGGAAAAGGCCCAACTATAGAGACAGCAAACAGATCAGTGGTTGCCAGGGGTTAGTGGGGAGGGAAGGATTAACAGAGCACAGAGGGCTGTTAGGGCAGTGAAAATACCCTGTGTACCATAGTGGTGGATGCATGTTGTTATATTAATATATTTGTCCAGGCCAGGTGTGGTGTCTCACTCCTGTAATCCCAACACTTTGGGAGGCTGAGGTGGGCAGATCACCTGAGGTCAGGAGTTTGAGACCAGCCTGACCAATATGGCAAAATCCCATTTCTACTAAAAGTACAAAAATTAGCCGGGCATAGTGGTGCATGCCTGTAATCCCAGTTACTCAAGGGGCTGAGGCAGGAGAATGGCTTGAACCCGGGAGGTGGAGGTTGCAGTGAGTCAAGATCGCAACACCGCGCTCTAGTCTGGGTGACAGAGTGAGTGAGACTCTATCCAAAGCCACAGAATGTACAAGACTGAAGCCTAAAGTAAATTATGGACTTTGGGTGATAAAGATGTGTCCGTATACATTCATCAGTTGTAACCAATGTACCACTCTCGTGGGAGATGTTGATAGGGAGGGAGGAGGGTATGCATGTGTTGGGGCAGCTGATATATGGCAAGTGTCTATATTTCCTCTCAATTTTGCTATGAACCTAAAACTTCAATACTCTTTTCAGCCCCCGAGAAAGTAAAAAACAAAACAAAATCATAAAAATTCTCAGCAAATCAAGAATAGATGGGAACATCTTCAACCTGATGAAGGGCATCCATGAGAAAAAAATGCAATGGATATCATCATATTTAGTGAAATATTGACTACTTTGTCCCTAAGATTAGGACCATGGCAAAGATGTTTACTCTTACCACTTCTATTCAGCATTATACTGGACTAGAGTTCTGGCCAGTGCAATAAGGCAAGAAATAAAAAGGCATAAAGATTAGAAAGGAAGAAATAAAACTCTTTAGAGATGACATGATCAATGTAGAAGATCCTAAGGAATCCTAAAAATAGATTATTAAAATACAGTGACTACACCTAAGTGGATTTGTCAAGGTCACAAGATACAATGTCAATGTACAAAAATCAATTGTATTTTTATATACAAGCAAGGAACAATTTTGAAAATAAAATTTTAAAAAATCAAAAAATGCCAAATTCTATTGATATGAAATACTTATGAATTTAACTGACTACACGTTAAGACCTCTACTCTGAAAATGGCAAAAGCACTCATGTGAAAAAGAAGGCCATTATACACAATGCTGTGTACTCACAGTGGAATACTATCTAGCTATAAAAAGCAACCAACTACATGAAACATGGATTACTCTAAAAAATACTATGCTAAATGCAAGAAGCTTTATAGAAAGGACTAAATACTGAATGACTCCATTTTTAAGTTGCATTCTGAAAACAGGCGAAACTATGGTGAAAAAAATAACTGGTTGTCCTGGGGCTTGAGGTATGGGGTGGGGATGACTTGGAAGTGGCATGAAGGAACTATCTAGGGTGATGGGGACTTTTTATTTTTGCTGCTCCTTGTAGATCAAGACTAACTCAGGCAATGTGCTTGGGGCTGTCCATCTGAATCTTTTTTTGAGACAGAGTTGGCTGTGTTGCCCAGGCAGGAGTGCAGCGGCATTATCTTGGCTGACTCCAACCTCTGCCCCATGGGCTCAAGCAGTTCTGTTGTCTCAGCCTCCCCAGTAGCTGGGATTACAGGCGCCCACCACCACACCCAGCTAATTTTTGTATTTTTAGTAGAGACCGCACCTGGCCCATTCTGAATCTTGATAGCCACTTGGGTTAGGTAAGTATATGCATTTGTCAAAACTTACCTGGCTGGTTGTGGTGACTCACGCCTGTAATCCCAGCACTTGAGGAGGTCAAGGTGGTCAGATCACCTGAGGTCAGGAGTTCAAGACCAGCCTGGCCAACATGGTGAAGCCCCATCTCTACTAAAGATATAAAAAGTAGCCTGGTGTGGTGGCAGGCACCTGTAATCCCAGCTACTTGGGTGGCTGAGGCAGGAGAATCGCTTGAACCCAGGAGGTGGAAGTTACAGTGAGCCGAGACTGAGCCACTGCACTCCAGCCTGGGCGACAGAGCGACACTGTCTCAAAAACAAAAACAAAGGCCAGGCATGGTGGCTCATGCCTGTAATCCCAGCACTTCGGGAGGCCGAGGTGGGTGGATCACCTGAGGTCAGGAGTTCGAGACCAGCCTCGGTAACCCGTCTCTATTAAAAATACAAAAAACTTAGCTGGGTGTGGTGGTGGGTGCCTGTAATCCCAGCTAATTGGGAAGCTGAGGCAGGAGAATCACTTGAACCCAGGAGGCAGAGGTTGCAATGAGCTGGGATTGCACCACTGCACTCCAGCCTGGGTGATAGAGTAAGACTGTCTCAAAAACAAAAACACAAAAAGAAACTTACCAAATGGCACACTTAAAATTTGTGCAGTTTCACTATATAAACATTTTTACCTTAAAAGATCAGAAAACAAAATGTTAAATTATTACAAGTAACTTTTCAGTAATTTAAAAATAGTTCTAAAGAGACCCAGGAAATTGTCTGTTCAGCTTAAACTGACAATTATTTAACTCTTAAATATGTGCCCCATACTGTGCTAAATATTCCACATGGCAGTCTCCTTTAATCAACAGCCCTATGAAGGTAGGTATACCATCATTAATCCCATTTTACAGATGAGCAAAGTAAGGCTCAGTAAGGGTAACTTGTCCAACATCATTCAGTACTCACCATCTCAAAACCTTGTGTAGAATTTGGATTTCTTCTCAAACTTGCTAGGAATCAATACAATGCAAACTGTACCTGCATGATAAGGATGACAGATTTTTGGCTGTACTCTTACTTCTTGGTAGTGCTTTGTATGCTGCAGCTTTTCTTTTCCCTGCATTTTAAATCAGTTTCAAATGAAAGCCAGAGTTGTACCAACAGTTTTCAGGAAGACTCACTCTTCATTGGGCATCCTTTTTAGGCCAATGGATTTTCAAACATTTCTTCATATAAAATAGTATGTAAAATACCTTTGTAAAACACCAAAGCAAAGGGTTGAGAAACATGAAGCCCCCACCTGTTCAGCTTATCCTACCCTTCCAACTCACCTCTGCATAATCTGTCCTGTGTGATAAATACCCATTGAAAGGAATCAGACACACTTCTCAGCTTCCTGGGCCCAACACTAACACATTCCTCCATACATCACAACTTCCAGGGCCCAGTGTAAACATTCCAAACTTCCAGGGCCCAGTGTAAACATTCCAAACTTCCAGGGCCCAGTGTAAACATTCCAAACTTCCAGGGCCCAGTGTAAACATTCCAGACTTCCAGGGCCCAGTACAAACACCACCTGGAGAGTACCGTTTGTACTGAAAGCACGGGAACCAATAGATAACTGCTAAATGTATAACTTAATATGTTAACCAATTGTAATGCTGTAACCTAAAGAATTCCCTTGTTTCTCTGTAACCTTACACATCCTGTTTTCATCAGGCTATAAAAAGCGAGCACACACATTGTTCGAGGCCCTCCTGTAAGCTATGAAGTGGAGGGACCAAGTTCAAACTTGCAATAAAGATCCTTGCCGCTTGGCTTTGACTCTGGTGGTCTTCTTCGGGGAATAAACGGTCTGGGCATAACACCATCACTTCTATTGCTTAGCTACTTCACAAAAAAGATGGGACATTCTGCAGGGGGATGTATGTTCAAATCTATATACACTCAGACAGTCACTGACATTTTACAAAACAATGCTTACTTATATTTACCCTTATAATGTATGATATGTTTTTATACTTTTTGTGATAACCAAATGGATTTGGTGGCTATTAGTTCAAGATCCATTATTTGAAAAACACTGCTATAGGGTATGTGCGGTCTATACTCCCTGAACTAGTCTTTATTGGCAGCACCAATCAAAAAATGGAGAACCTGTTAAGAATATACACTCAGAACCAGGGGCTTAGTCAACTTAGAAAAGATAATGTGGAGAACCCTTCAGGACTCCTAATAAAGTCTTCTTAGGTTTAGAATATAAATATTTCAATTCTTGAGAAAATAAAAATCTCATGTAAGCCTTTCTAATAAAAATAGGCTAGAAGGTTGGTGGTTATTTTTAACTTATCTGGGAAACAGAAGGATGAGGTAGCAGCCAGATATTTCCTTAATTTAAGCCTATGCAGCTTTTGAGTTACAAACTGCATTCTAGGCTTAAATTTTCTTTGAAGGAGTAATCAAGCTTTCTTACCCAAAGCAGGGAAAGGGAGGTCACAAATGAAGAGCTTGAGGTAGCTTTGAGATTCTAGAAGCTGCTGTGGGCCCGGGGGAAATGAAAACCCGATGAACTAGGCAGGCCCACCACCAACTGCCATGTTCATACTGCCCTCCGAACAAGCTGAAAAGGCTCACCATGCTCTCAAACTGCTATGCTCCAATTCAGCTTTAACTGGGCTACTTCATACTAGTACTTTGTGTCAGTTTCAACCCCACAGGACAGGCCTATAGCCCAGGCTCAGCATGAGGGACTGCAAGTACCTCAAAAGCAAAGTAACATGCACATCATAAATGAAGACTAGAATGATTTTTATCTTTGGTTTCAGAGTGGTGATGGTGACAAAAATCAATTACAGACAGAAATCCTGAAATGTAAATTGTTTTTAATATATTTAAGAGCACACAGAAGTCTTGATTTATAAAAAAATAAATATATAACATGACAAATTTATTGATGATCCTGGAGCTCTGAGGTCAAACTCTTTAATGATCAATGAAAACATAAAACATACATGATCTGTTATACACACAGGAGCATATTCCAGCTGTAAAAACCAAATTCCTTGAAGACTCAGAACAAAAAAAAATCAGTCTTTATGGCAGAAAGCACATCCAAAGCCAGGCAATGAAGTTCAGCTCGGGCCACGTGAACCTTTCACCAGCCAGCCTATAACCTATGGATCCAGGACAGGAAAACACGATCCTTCAGCTCACGACGCCACCCAGGCTTCTAAGACAACTGCAGAATGAACGAGTCCCTCAGAGGCTCCCCAGCCCCTGTTGCCATCATAAAGCACAGGAGGGATTGTTTTGTCCTTAGCGGCTCTGTCCTAAATTTGAGATCAGGAAACTGAGAAGGTTATACTCATTAAATATTGTCATTGTAACACTGAATGGAAATCATGATCCTTGCCCATGGGCACTGAGCTGAGAGAGAGAGGAACCTCACATGAGGCTTTCCTAGAGACCAGGATGTTGGGTGAGTGGGCGTGCACTTCTCAAGTGGGCAAGGAAGGAGTGCTTTTCTCCAGCTGACATGCTCTCGGGGTGAAGAAGTTTGGCTTAAAATAGTAGATGGCGCCGCATAAACTGGGGATTTAGGAACTGAGTTTTTAGCTCTGTGACACACAACATAAAAAACAAAAATCCAGTCTCATTAGCTAAATTCTGATTAAAACCTGAAATGTTTTTATGGAGTTGCCAACAGGCTGGAATGTATCTGATACAGTTTAATCTGCTTTTATTCCTTTGGCTGTCTTCCAACTAGATTTACGAACAGTTCTGACTCAATCCTATTTTCCAAACCACTTTCTTCCTGTAATTCTTAAGTTGGCTAGTTCTCCTTCCTCAGAAAAATTATCCCTAACGATCTTCCTAATAGTGAGGGTGTACTTCCGAATAGAAGAGTCCTTCGGCTGAAATGGCATCTCCAAGGCCTACAGTTCGAATGGGGTCTTTACACACCAACACTGGTGTGAAGTGGAAGGATATTCCCTCTCTGTGCCATTCTACTACTGGCTTGTTTGGGTTTAATACAATCCTGGAGCCTGCCTCCAAATGCGAAGTCATGAACTCTTGGGGTGCCCTCAGAGACACTCGGCTGGTGTCTATGGTTTCTGTGGCGCAGGCCTGTGTCCCAGCCACACGAGCTCCTGCAGCCACAGCTGCCAGCTGGTTGGCCCAGTGTCCATCCACAGTTGCCAGGATGTGGTAGACCAGCGTGTGGAAATGGATCCTGGTGAGATCCGAGGCTCTGCTTTTACTCCTCCCGTGTTCTTTCAAGATCCAGAAGAGGATGTCACTGACCATGCCCACATCAGGAACACCGTTCCACGAAGAGAGAGAAGAGTGAGGTCCAGATGCCGACTGGGTGAGAAATAACAGCTCCTGTTCATTCAGCCCAAGAGAAGTCACCGCAGGAAAGACCTGCTAACAAAAACAATGACAGGTCTCTTTCTGATGGAGATAACCTGGCTCCTAAGATGTCCCATGACATAGCCAGTGACTAAATGAAAATGAAATAGAAACGGCTCATTTTTTTTTAAAGGTGAGAAGAAAAACCCAAACAAAAGCTATACTGAGAAACACCAAGAGTGAGCCCAACTGTAAACTATGGACTTTGGGTGCTGATGATGTGCCTGTGTAGGCTCACTAGTTACAATAAATGTGCCACTCTGGTGCAGGCTGCTGGTAGTGGGGGAGGCTGTGTGTGTGAGGGGACTGGGAGTATATGGCACCTCTCTTGGATTCTGCTGTATTTTGCTGTGCACCTAATTATTACCATAAAAAAAAAATGAAGTCTATTAAAAACAAAAACAAAAAAAAGAACGACAGCCCCCCGTGTCCATGGGTTCAACCAACTTCAAATGGAAAACAGAGTATTCGAGGATGTGGAACCTGCAGATAGGGAGGGCCAACTTGTCTAATCCACAGATTCCACGGGGCCAACTGCAGGATGTAAACATCTGCAGATTCTGGTATCTGGGAAGGGTTCTGGAATACACCCCCCAACCCCTGGCCCACACACTGCTGACGAGGGATGACTGTATACTGAAATACCATTTTTTCATCTGTCAGACTGATATAAATGCAAATTTTAACATTCTGGTAGTAAGGATATGAGGGAACAAGCATTTGTAAATAATGCCAGTGGGAAATAAACTGGTATAATTCTCATGGAGGGCAAGTTGGCAATCTCAAAATTACAAATGCTTTCTTATGCTCCAATCCAGCTGTTCTTCTTCTGAAAATTTCTCATACATATGGACTTGCTCCCACGCAAAATAAAATCATGTATAAAGTTGTTCACTGCAGCACTGTGTGTAACAGCAAAGGGCAGTAAATAACCAATATGTCCATCAAGAAGGTTCAGGTTAAGTAAACGGAGGTACATCTACACATTCATTTTAACCATGTGTAACCATGTGGCTGTGAAAAGACAGAGGATACTCTCCATGTTAGTGATGCAGGAAGATCTCCAAGATATATTTAGTGAAAAAAAGAGCAAAGTGAAGAACAGTGTATTCAGTAGGCTATGCTATCTTTTTGGGGAAAAGGGGATGGAAAAAGAAAATCAGGATGTATTTCTGTATTTTCTTATACTTGTACAAAAGAACTCTAGAAATAAACTGATGGGAAGGTTACAAGTAGGGAACGGGAAGAAGTAAGAGGGAGACTTCATTGTGTATCTTTTCATAGTTTTGGGGTATTTTTTAACCAAATGAATATATTACCAATTAAGAAGATTAGGTAACAGTAGATTGCCAGGTGAGATAACTTGCCTGAGTTCATGAAGCCAGTGAGTGCAAGGCTGGCATGCTAACCCAGGTCTCCAAAGCTTGTGTTCTGAAGCCTCACCTGCTCGGATTTATACTAATCACTGCTGCTGCCCAGAGGTAGGCGCCGAACACCCAGATGCCTGAGGAAGGAGGGAGGTTCCCCCAAAGTTTCTTTGCTTTGAGCTTCTTGAAGTTCAACTGAAAACAGCTGAGCTGGGCTTTCAGTTTTCTCCACTCACTTCCAACTTTCCCATTCCAGAGGAGAAATATGATTGACAAATCTGTCAGTTACGTAACTTTAACCTAGTAGGAGACACTACTGTTTCAGAACATTCCTGGATCCTTATTTGGATCTCCATGGACTTGATTCTGAGTGACACAAACCTACATGTCAGTGAGCCAGTCCCTGAGCCCAAACAGATGGTCCCACTGCACAAAACTTCTCTGCAAGGCTCTATGAGGATCAGGGCCAAACGATGGTCCTATGTGGTTACCTGATGCACAATGCTGCTCATGAGCTCCCTGTTGGTCATACTGGCCAGCTCTAGGTGAACTGGAATACCAGTGGGGATGTCAGAAATGGAGGTTACAACCTGCAAAGAGAAGAAGATAAGCACTGCCATTAGAAATAGAAGGAAGTCAAGAAAGGGGGAAAAAGATCAGATCCTGAGAGGCGGTTCCTCCTGTTAATGGCCTTCTGTGCTCACGAGAGCTACAAGCAATGTGGGTCCCCCACCGCCTCTGTGGACAATGGACACTTTTCCCACCAGGGAAGGCTAGGCTGTGCAGAGCCATCAGGGATACAGAATCAGACATGACAAAGAAATGTCCCTGTATATTCACGTGGCCAGCCTATTCCTGGGACCTAAATGGAGCAGTTCACTTCGACTGCTGTACGAATCTGTAGGAGTTGCAGCATAGCTGATGTGAAGTGAGATGATACAAATAACACAAAGGACACAAACTACAAACCGTGCAGCTTGCAACCACGGTCGGTTTAGCACAGGATGCAGAGGCTCAGGCAAGAAGATGTTCTGACCTGTCCTACTCAAGCTGCTGTCCACGTCTGTAGGGATACAGTGAGGTGCCTCACTGCAGCAGGAGGCAAGCTCCACAGCCAGCTGCCAAGATTATGTCCCTGGGAGGCCAGGACCTAAGACAAGGCAGCAGATGCCAAGAGAGGCTGGAATCTGAAGAAAACCACCAGCTGAGATCTGAAATTCTGTAACAGTGCCATTACCTCCAACAGTCTCTTCCTCTGGAGCTCCTTGCTTTGTCCCTCCATCATGTGCAATCCAGAGAGGACCACCAGGTCTGGCTGAAACTCCTCCAGGCTAGACACAAACACCTCCAGCATATTCATGGCCCCGTTGGAGAGGTCGTGAGAGAAGATGAATCGGTTGGCATGGGGAGCTTTTAACTGGCCCCACTCCTCCCCTGGAAAAACCCAGTCAACACAATGGGAAGAAAAGGAAGAGGCTTTAGGTCTCCTAGCTGTGGGGGCACTTTCAGCCACCTCACAGGCTTAGAGCCTTGGCTCCAAGCAGGCTGGTTTCTGGCTGAGGAGACCCTGGCAACAATGGTCTAAGGTCAGCATGGCACTGCAAGAAACAAACCAAAAACATAAACCCAAACCCAACCAAGAAACAGAAACAGAAACATAGTATGGGTGCTATATGCCTTTTTGAGGGTAATTAGCTCCCCGAGTCCCAGGAGAGCCCTACCGTCCACTGAGCTCTCAAACACAGGAGAGACAGTACAGAACAGCAGCATGACTTCCAAATACCAGCATACAGTGCGCAGAACGCACACCCTGCAGACAGTACAGGCTGTCATTGTTTAAAGCACATTCTCCTCACAGCATTGTCCTGAGCATCTTTCATTCAGTTGGAACTTAAGCAGGCTGAATTCCTTCCCAACAGCCAAGCTCACTGCATCTTCTCTTCCCCGCTGCCCATCAGTGGTTTCTGGGCACCTGATCCAAAGGGTCAGACTATCTGGCTGCTCCAGTTGCTTCTATGTGAGTTGCTTTGGAGGAATGACTGTTTAAGACAAAGTTTAAGTGCTAGTTCCTCCCTTAATATGAAGCCTTTCCTAACTCTACCACCCCTAAGCAGACTTGATTACCTCCCTTCCGGAGCCACCACTGTACCCTAATACAGGACTGAGGCACATGATTTTGCAATTACTTTTTCTTTTTTCCTTTTTTTTTTGAGATGGAATTTTGCTCTGTTGCCGAGGTTGGAGTGCAATGGCGCGATCTCAGCTCACTGCAACCTCTGCCTCCCAGGTTCAAGTGATTCTCCTCCCAAGTAGCTGGGATTACAGGTACCCACCACCACGCCTGGCTAATTTTTGTATTTTTAGTAGAGATGGAATTTCACCATGTTGGCCAGGCTGGTCTTAAACTCCTGACCTCAGGTGATCTGCCTGCCTCGGCCTTCCAAAGTGCTGGGATTACAGGTGTGAGCCACCACGCCCAGCCTGCAATTACTTTTTCCAAGTGTCTGGCAGTAAACTGTGAGCTGAGGGCAGGGCCTGTGTCATCCTCTATCATATTCCTTCTGCGTCACGCTGTGTCTGGCATATAGCCATGGGAATGAATTAAAAGAACAAGCAAATAAGAGAACAGATTGATGACCTAAATGCCCATGACAACAAAAAATAAGGGTATGAACTCCAAATCCAACATTCTGCAAATCAACAAAGACTCTGTACAATGAGAAAAATACATTACATTGATATTCTCCAGAGAGCAAGACGTGAACTCAACCCTTCAACAGTGACACTGCTAGGAAACATGACCTGATTGAACCTAGGAAAAAGGAGCCACACCGTATTCAAAATACACTGCTTCAGGAAGTGACAGAGGCAAAAACAAACAGGCTTCTGCAAGGCAAGGACGAGAAGAACCATGCAGAGCTGCTTGCTGTTTCCACAGGACACAGGGCAGAGGGGTGGCCCGAGAAGCAAATGCATCAAATTCTGCCTGTAATGGTAGTTAGCACCCCTTTCCTCACAAAGTGTTGTATCAATTTCTGCAAGCAATCTCTTCTCAATGTATCATCCTACCCTCAGCTAGTAAGTCAGCAAAACCTCTACATAGTGACTCACTGGATTCCCAGCCCAAGCCTGACGATGGGCTTCTCTGGGGAGGTTTGGTAAAAGATAATGTGAAAAAAAAGTGGACACATCCCTTGGAATGTCCCTATTGATGTCAGAGAGAAGCTGGGGATGGATTTCTGTTGAGAGCTAAGCCCAGGACTGCTGCCACCAGTCTAGGCTCCCTCCTTGGACATAGGAAAATGTCACCTCACAAAGTTTAATGGAAGTCCACTACTTTGTACACAGAAAAGGCATAGGAAAGAAAAACTGAAGTGTGACGCTTATAAACCCAAGGATGGAGACACACTTTGTGAGGTGAGCTGTGCTGTCTCCTTAACTACATACAAGGCACAGCTATCGAATACATCATCAAAGTCTTGCTGAAGACATAAGACTCTCCACTCTGTAGTCACCAGGGAAAATGACAAACCAGGAATCACAGAGGTCCCCAGTTCATGCTGTGGGTGCCAAAAAAAGTGACATGAATCTGGAACTCATGGCAGCAATACCTCAGAGGCTCATCTTTAGCAATTCCAGACCCTTCCAGTCCACAGTCAGGTCAATTTCATTTCATTTCGTTTCGTTTATTTCATTTCATTTCATTCAGTTCATTTCATGATTTCATTTCATTCATTTCAATTTCATTTCATTTCATTCCATTCCATTTCATTTCATCATTTCATTTATTTCATGATTTCATTTCATTTCATGATTTCATTTCATCATTTCATGATTTCATTTCATTTCATGATTTCATCATTTCATTTCCTTTCATCATTTCATTTCGTTTCATTCAATTTCATTTCATTCATTTAACTTCCATTTCATTTCATTTGATCATTTCATTTCATTATTTCATTTCATTCATTTCATTTCAATTTCATTTCATCATTTCATTTCATTTCATCATTTCATGATTTCATTTCATGATTTCATTTCATCATTTCATCATTTCATTTCATTCCATTTCATTTCATTCAATTTCCATTTCATTTCATTTGATCATTTAATTTCATTTCATTATTTCATTTCATTTTATCATTTCATTTCATTTCATCATTTCATTTCATTCATTTCAATTTCATTTCATTTCATTATTTCATTTCCTTTCATTCATTTCATCATCTTATTCATTTCATTTCATTATTTCATTTCATTCATTTCATTTCAATTTCATTTCATTTCATTCATTTATTTCATTTCATTTCATCATTTCATTTCATTCATTTCATTTCCATTTCATTTTGTTTCCATTTCATTATTTCATTTCATCATTTCATTTCAATCACTTCATCATTTCATTTCACTTCATCATTTCACTCATTTCATTTCATTTCTATTTCATTGCATTATTTCATCATTTCATTTCATTTCACCATTTCATTTCATTTTTCATTTCATCATTTCATTCCTTTCATTTCATTTATTTCATTTCATTCATTTATTTCATCATTTCATTTCATTCATTTCATTTCATTATTCATTTCATTTCATTCCATTCCATTCTCATTTCAGTTTCATTATTTCATTTCATTATTTCCATTTAATTTAATTTTATTTCCATTTCGATGCCATTGCATTCCATTCCATTTCATTATTTCATTTAATTTCATTCATTTCAATTTCATTTCATTTCATTTCAATTTCATTTCATCATTTCATTTCACTTCATTTTATTTCATTATTTCATTTCATTTCTTTCGTTTCATTTCATTCATTTCATTACTTCATTCCATTTCATTTTTTAAAAAATTTATTATTATACTTTAAGTTCTAAGGTACATGTGCATAACATGCAGGTTTGTTACATATGTATACTTGTGCCATGTTGGTGTGCTGCACCTATCAACTTGTCAGCACCCATCAACTCGTCATTTTCATCAGGTATAACTCCCAATGCAATCCCTCCCCCCTCCCCCCCCCCATGATAGGCCCCGGTGTGTGATGTTCCCCTTCCTGAGTCCAAGTGATCTCATTGTTCAGTTCCCACCTATGAGTGAGAACATGCAGTGTTTGGTTTTCTGTTCTTGTGATAGTTTGCTAAGAATCATAGTTTCCAGCTGCATCCATGTCCCTACAAAGGACACAAACTCATCCTTTTTTATGGTTGAATTGTATTCCATGGTGTATATGTGCCACATTTTCTTAATCCAGTCTGTCACTGATGGACATTTGGGTTGATTCCAAGTCTTTCCTACTGTGAATAGTGCCGCAATAAATGTATGTGTGCATGTGTCTTTATAGCAGCATGATTTCTAATCCTTTGGGTATATACCCAGTAATGGGATGGCTGGGTCATATGGTACATCTAGTTCTAGATCCTTCAGGAATCACCATACTGTTTTCCATAATGAACTAGTTTACAATCCCACCAACAGTGTAAAAGTGTTCCTATTTCTCCACATCCTCTCCAGCACCTGTTGTTTCCTGACTTTCGAATGATTGCCATTCTAACTGGTGTGAGATGGTATCTCATTGTGGTTTTGATTTGCATTTCTCTGATGCCCAGTGATGATGAGCATTTTTTCTTGTGTCGGCTGTATGAATGTCTTCTTTTGAGAAATGTCTGTTCATATCCTTTGCCCACTTTTTGATGGGGTTGTTTTTTTCTTGTAAATTTGTTTGAGTTCTTTGTAGGTTCTGGATATTAGCCCTTTGTCAGATGAGTAGATTGCAAAAATTTTCTCCCATTCTGTAGGTTGCCTGTTCACTCTGATGGTAGTTTCTTTGGCTGTGCAGAAGCTCTTCAGTTTAATTAGATCCCATTTGTCCATTTTGGCTTTTGTTGCCATTGCTTTTGGTATTTTAGACATGAAGTCCTTGCCCATGCCTATGTCCTGAATGGTACTACCTAGATTTTCTTCTAGGGTTTTTATGGTATTAGGTCTAACATTTAAGTCTCTAATCCATCTTGAATTAATTTTCGAATAAGGAGTAAGGAAAGGATCCAGTTTCAGCTTTCTACTTATGGCTAGCCAATTTTCCCAGCACCATTTATTACATAGGGAATCCTTTCCCCATTTCTTGTTTCTCTCAGGTTTGTCAAAGATCAGATGGCTGTAGATGTGTGGTATTATTTCTGAGGACTCTGTTCTGTTCCATTGGTCTATATCTCTGTTTTGGTACCAGTACCATGCTGTTTTGGTTACTGTAGTCTTGTAGTATAGTTTGAAGTCAGGTAGCGTGATGCCTCCAGCTTTGTTCTTTTGACTTAGGATTGTCTTGGCAATGTGGGGTCTTTTTTGGTTCCATATGAACTTTAAAGCAGTTTTTTCCAATTCTGTGAAGAAAGTCATTGGTAGCTTGATGGGGATGGCACTGAATCTATAAATAACCTTGGGCAGTATGGCCATTTTCACGATATTGATTCTTCCTATCCATGAGCATGGTATGTTCTTCCATTTGTTTGTGTCCTCTTTGATTTCACTGAGCAGTGGTTTGTAGTTCTCCTTGAAGAGGTCCTTTACATCCCTTGTAAGTTGGATTCCTAGGTATTTTATTCTCTTTGAAGCAATTGTGAATGGAAGTTCATTCGTGATTTGGCTCTCTGTTACTGGTGTATAAGAATGCTTGTGAGTTTTGCACATTGATTTTGTATCCTGAGACTTTGCTGAAGTTGCTTATCAGCTTAAGGAGATTTTGGGCTGAGACGAAGGGTTTTCTAAATATACAATCATGTCATCTGCAAACAGGGACAATTTGACTTCTTCTTTTCCTAACTGAATACCCTTGATTTCTTTCTCTTGCCTGATTGCCCTAGCCAGAACTTCCAACACTATGTTGAATATGACGGGTGAGAGAGGGCATCCCTGTCTTGTGCCAGTTTTCAAAGGGAATTTTTCCAGTTTTTGCCCATTCAGTATGATATTGGCTGTGGGTTTGTCATAAATAGCTCTTACTATTTTGAGTTATGTTCCATCAAGACCAAATTTATTGAGAGTTTTTTAGCACGAAGGGCTGTTGAATTTTGTCAAAGGCCTTTTCCGCATCTATTGAGATAATCATGTGGTTCTTGTCTTTGGTTCTGTTTATATGCTGGATTACGTTTATTGATTTGCGAATGTTGAACCAGCCTTGCATCCCAGGGATGAAGCCCACTTGATCATGGTGGATAAGCTTTTTGATGTGCTGCTGAATCCGGTTTGCCAGTATTTTATTGAGGATTTTTGCATCGACGTTCATCAGGGATATTGGTCTAAAATTCTCTTTTTTTGTTGTGTCTCTGCCAGGCTTTGGTATCAGGATGATTTTGGCCTCATAACATGAGTTAGGGAGGATTCCCTCTTTTTCTATTGATTGGAATAGTTTCAGAAGGAATGGTACCAGCTCCTCCTTGTACCTCTGGAAGAATTCAGCTGTGAATCCATCTGGTCCTGGACTTTTTTTGGTTGGTAGACTATTAATTATTGCCTCAATTTCAGAGCCTGCTATTGGTCTATTCAGGGACTCAGCTTCTTCCTGGTTTAGTCTTGGAAGAGTGTAAGTGTCCAGGAAGTTATCCATTTCTTCTAGATTTTCTACTTTATTTGCGTAGAGGTGTTTATAGTATTCTCTGATGGTAGTTTGTATTTCTGGTGGGTCGGTGGTGATATCCCCTTTATCATTTTTTATTGCGTCTATTTGATTCTTCTCTCTTTTCTTATTAGTCTTGCTAGCGGTCTGTCAATTTTGTTGATCTTTTCAAGAAACCAACTCCTGGATTCATTGATTTTTTGGAGGGTTTTTTGTGTCTCTATCTCCTTCAGCTCTGCTCTAATCTTAGTTATTTCTTGCCTTCTGCTAGCTTTTGAATGTGTTTGCTCTTGCTTCTCTAGTTCTTTTAATTGTGATGTTACAGTGTCAATTTTAGATCTTTCCAGCTTTCTCTTGTGGGCATTTATTGCTATAAATTTCCCTCTACACACTGCTTTAAATGTGTCCCAGAGATTCTGGTATGTTGTATCTTTGTTCTCATTGGTTTCAAAGAACATCTTTATTTCTGCCTTCATTTTGTTATGTACCCAGTAGTCATTCAGGAGCAGGTTGTTCAGTTTCCACGTAGTTGAGCGGTTTTGATTGAGTTTCTTAGTCCTGAGTTCTAGTTTGATTGCACTGTGGTCTGAGAGACAGTTTGTTATAATTTCTGTTCTTGTACATTTGCTGAGGAGTGCTTTACTTCCAAATACATGGTCAATTTTGGAATAAGTGTGATGTGCTGAGAAGAATGTATATTCTGTTGATTTGGGGTGGAGAGTTCTATAGATGTCTATTAGGTCTGCTTGCTGCAGAGATTAATTCAATTCCTGGATATTCTTGTTAACTTTCTGTCTCGTTGATCTGTCTCATGTTGACAGTGGGGTGTTGAAGTCTCCCATTATTATTGTATGGGAGTCTAAGTCTCTTTGTAAGTGTCTAAGGACTTGCTTTATGAATCTGGGTGCTCCTGTATTGGGTGCATATATATTTAGGATAGTTAGCTCTTCCTGTTGAATTGATCCCTGCCTTCTTTGTCTCTTTTGATCTTTGATAGTTTAAAGTCTGTTTTATCAGAGACTAGGATTGCAACCCCTGCTTTTTTTTGTTCTCCATTTGCTTGGTAGATCTTCCTCCATCCCTTTATTTTGAGCCTATGTATGTCTCTGCATGTGAGATGGGTCTCCTGAATACAGCAGATTGATGGGTCTTGACTCTTTACCCAGTTTGCCAGTCTGTGTCTTTTAATTGGACCATCTACTCCATTTACATTTAAGGTTAATATTGTTATGTGTGAAACTGATCCTGCCATTATGATATTAACTGGTTATTTTGCTCGTTAGTTGATGCAGTTTCTTCCTAGCCTCAATGGTCTTTACATTTTGGCATGTTTTTGCAATGGCTGGTACCGGTTGTTCCTTTCCATGTTTAGTGCTTCCTTCAGGGTCTCTTGTAAGGCAGGCCTGGTGGTGACAAAATCTCTAAGCATTTGCTTATCTGTAAAGGATTTTATTTCTCCTTCACTTATGAAACTTAGTTTGGCTGGATATGAAATTCTGGGTTTAAAATTCTTTAAGAATGTTGAATATTGGCCCCCACTGTCTTCTGGCTTGTAGAGTTTCTGCCGAGAGATCTGCCGTTAGTCTGATGGGTTTCCCTTTATGGGTAACCCGACCTTTCTCTCTGGCTGCCCTTAAGATTTTTTCCTTCATTTCAACTTTGGTGAATCTGGCAGTTACGTGTCTTGGAGTTGCTCTTCTCAAGGAGTATCTCTGTGGCGTTCTCTGTATTTCTTGAATTTGAATGTTGGCCTGCCCTACTAGGTTGGGGAAGTCCTCCTGGATGATATCCTGAAGAGTGTTTTCCAAGTTGGTTCCATTTTCCCCCTCACTTTCAGGCACCCCAATCAGATGTAGATTTGGTCTTTTTACATAATCCCACACTTCTTGCAGGCTTTGTTCATTTCTTTTTCTTTTTTTCTTTTGGTTTCTCTTCTCGCTTCTTTTTATTCATTTGATCTTCAATCGCTGATACTCTTTCTTCCAGTTGATCGAGTCGGTTACTGAAGCTTGTACATTTGTCATGTATTTCTTGTGTCATGATTTTCATCTCTGTCATTTCGTTTATGACCTTCTCTGCATTAATTATTCTAGTTATCAATTCTTCCACTCTTTTTTCAAGATTTTTAGTTTCTTTACACTGGGTACGTAATTCCTCCTTTAGCTCTGAGAAGTTTGATGGACTGAAGCCTTCTTCTCTCATCTCATCAAAGTCATTCTCCGTCCAGCTTTGATTCGTTGCTGGCAATGAGCTCTGCTCCATTGCAGGGGGACATGCGCTCTTATTTTTTGAATTTCCAGTTTTTCTGCCCTGCTTTTCCCCCATCTTTGTGGTTTTATTTGCCTCTGGTCTTTGATGATGGTGACGTACTGATGGGGTTTTGGTGTAGGTGTCCTTCTTGTTTGATAGTTTTTCTTCTAACAGTCAGGACCCTCAGCAGTAGGTCCGTTGGAGATTGCTTGAGGTCCACTCCAGACCCTGTTTGCCTGGGTATCAGCAGCAGAGGCTGCAGAAGATAGAATATTGCTGAACAGCGAGTGTACCTGTCTGATTCTTACTTGGGAAGCTTCCTCTCAGGGGTGTACTCCACCCTGTGAGGTGTGGGGTGTCAGTCTGCCCCTAGTGGAGGATGTCTCCCAGTTAGGCTACTCAGGGGTCAGGGACCCACTTGAGTAGGCAGTCTGTCCCTTCTCAGATCTCAACCTCTGTGTTGGGAGATCCACTGCTCTCTTCAAAGCTGTCAGAGTTGTTTGCGTCTGCAGAGGTTTCTGCTGCTTTTTGTTGTTGTTGTTGTTGTTTAGCTGTGCCCTGTCCGCAGAGGTGGAGTCTACAGAGACAGGCAGGCTTCCTTGGGCTGCTGTGAGCTCCACCCAGTTCGAGCTTTCAAGCGGCTTTGTTTACCTACTTAAGCCTCAGCAATGGCGGGCGCCCCTCCCCCAACCTCGCTGCTGCCTTGTGGTTAGATCGCAGACTGCTGTGCTAGCAATGAGGGAGGCTCCGTGGGCATGGGACCCTCCCAGGCAGGTGTGGGATATAATCTCCTGGTGTGCCCGTTTGCTTAAAGCGCAGTATTGGGGTGGGAGTTACCCGATTTTTCAGGTGTTGTGTGTCTCAGTTGCCCTGGCTAGGAAAAGGGATTCCCTTCCCCCTTGCGCTTCCCAGGTGAGGTGATGACTTGCCCTGCTTCAGCTCTCGCTGGTCGGACTGCAGCAGCTGACCAGCACCGATTGTCCGGCACTCCCTGGTGAGCTGAACCCAGTACCTCAATTGAAAATGCAGAAATCACCAGTCTTCTGTGTTGCTCGCACTGGGAGTTGGAGACTGGAGCTCTTCCTATTCGGCCATCTTGCTCCCAGACTTCATTTCATTTTCATTTCATTCATTTCATTTTCATTTCATTCATTTCATTTCATCATTTCATTTCATTTCATCATTTCATTCATTTCATCATTTCATTTCATTTGAATTTCATCATTTCATCAATTCATTTCATTTCATTGATTTCGTTTCAATTTCATTTCATTATTTCATTCATTTCATTATTTCATTTCATTCATCATTTCATTTCATTCATTTCATCATTCCATTTCATCCATTCATTTCATTTCATTATTTCATTCATTTCATGTCATTTCATCATTTCATTTCATTATTTCATTCATTATTTCATTTCATTCGTTTCATTTCATTCATTTCATTTCATCATTCCATTTCATTCATCAATTCATTTCATTTCATTGATTTCATTTCATTCATTTCATCATTTAATTCATTTCATCATTTCATTATTTCAATTTCATTTCATCTCATTTCATCATTTCACTTCATCATTCCATTTCATTTATTTCATATAATTTCATTTAATTTCATCATTTCATTCATTTCATCATTTAATTCATTTCATCATTTTCATTTCATTTCATTCATTTCATTTCTCATTTCATTTCATCATTTCATTTCATCACTTCATTTCATTCATTTCACTTCATTTCATTTGATTTGATTTCATTTCAGTTCATTTCATTCATTTCATACATTTCATTATTTCATTTCATTTCATTCATTTCATTATTTCATCATTTCAGTTCATTCATTTCAATTTGATTTCATTTCATCATTTCATTTCATTCGTTTCATTTCATTCATTTCATTTCAATTTCATCATTTCATTTCATTTCATTATTTAATTTCATTTCAATTTCATTTCAATTTCATTTCATTTCATCTCATTTCATCATTCCATTCCATTCATTTCATCATTTCATTTCATCAATTCATTTCATTTTCATTTCATTTCATCATTTCATTAATTTCATTTCATTATTTCATTTCATTCATTTCATTTCATTTCATTCATTTCATTTCATTCATTTCATCATTACATTTCATTTCATTCATTTCATCATTTCATTTCATTCATTTCACCATTTCATCATTTATTTCATTATTACATTTCATTTCAATTTCATTTCATCATTCCATTCTTCATTTCATTTCAATTTCATTTATTTCATCATTTCATTTCATCATTTCATTTCATTTATTTCATTTCATTTCATTTCTTTCATTTCATTACTTCATTCCATTTCATTCATTTCACTTCATTTCATCATTTCATCACTTCATTCCTTTCATTCATTTCACTTGATTTGATTTGATTTCATCATTTCATTGCATTCATTTCATATTTCATTTCATTTATTTCAATTTCATTTCATCATTTCATTCATTTCATTTCATCATTTCATTTCCTTCCATCATTTCATTTCATTGCTTTCATTCATTTCATTCCATTTCTTTTCATCACTTCATTCCATTTCATTCATTTCACTTCATTTCATCATTTCATTTCATTCATGTCATTTTTCAATTTCATTTATTTCATTTCATCATTTCATTACATTCCATTCCATTCATTTCATCATTTCATTTCATTTCATTTCATTATTTCATTTGTTTCATTTGATTACTTCATTTCATTTCATACATTTCACTTCATTTGATTTCATTTCATTTGATTTGATTTCATTCATTTCATCATTTCATTCATTTCATCATTTCATTTGATTCACTTCATTTCATTATTTCATTTCATTCATTTCTTTTCATTTCATTCATTTAAATTTCATCATTTATTTCTTCATTTTATTCATTTCATTATTTCATTTCATTTGAATTTCATTTCATTTCATTATTTCATTTTTTTCATTTCATTTCATCATTTCACTTCATTCCATTTCAATTTCATTTCATTTCATTAATTTCATTTCAATTTCATTTCATTTCATCATTTCTATTTCATTTCGTTTTCATTTCATTTATTTCATTTCATTTCGTTTCAATTTCAATATCATTTATTTTATTTCATTTCATCATTTCATTATTTCATCATTTCACTTCATTTCATCAGTTCATTTCATTCATTTCATTACTTCATTTCATTTCATTCATTTCATTTATTTCATTTCATTCATTTCATTTCATTTCCCATTTCATTTCATTCATTTCATCACTTCATTTCATTCATTTCACTTCATTTCATTTCATTTGATTTCATTTCATTTCATCATTTCATTTCATTCATTTCATTTCATTATTTCATTTCATTCATTTCATCATTTCAGTTCATTCATTTCGATTTCATTTCATCATTTCATTTCATTCATTTCATTTCATTTATTTCATTTCATTTCATTATTTAATTTCATTTCATTTCAATTTCATTTCATCTCATCATTCCATTCCATTCATTTCATCATTTCATTTCATCAATTCATTTCATTTCATCATTTCATTTCATTCATTTCATCATTTCATTCATCATTTCATCATTTCATTCATTTCATCATTTCATCATTTATTTCATTTCATTATTACATTTGATTTCAATTTCATTTCATTTCATCATTCCATTTCATTCATTTCATTTCAATTTTTTCATTTATTTCATTATTTCATTTCATTTCATTCATTTCATTTCATTTCATTTTTCATTATTTCATTTCATCATTTCATTTGATTCACTTATTTCATTTCATTCATTTCTTTTCATTTCATTCAAATTTCATTTCATCATTTCATTCATTTCTTCATTTTATTCATTTCATTATTTCATTTTAATTTCATTTGAATTTCATTTATTTCATTTCATCATTTCATTCCATTCCATTTCATTTCATTTCATTCCATTTCAATTTCATTTATTTAATTTCCTTTCAATTTCATCATTTCTATTTCATTTCATTACTTTCATTTCGTTTCAATTTCATTTCATTATTTCATTTCATTTCATCATTTCATTATTTCATCATTTCACTTCATCAGTTCATTTCATTTCATTCATTTCATTACTTCATTTCATTTCATCATTTCATTTCCTTTCATTTCATTCATTTCATTTCCATTTATTTCATTTCATTATTTCATTTCATCATTTCATTCATTTCATTATTTCATTTCACTTCATCATTTCATTTCATCATTTTCATTATTTCATTTCATTCATTCATTTCATTTCATCATTTGATTTGATTTCATCATTTCATTTCATTCATTTCATTTCCATTTCATTTCATCATTTCATTTCATTTCAGTTCATTATTTCATTTCATTTCCTTCATTTTATTTCATTTCAATTTCATTTCATTTCTTCATTTCATCATTTCATTCCATTCCATTTCATTCATTTCAATTCATTTCAATTTCATTTCATTTCATCATTTCATTTCATTTCATCATTTCTATTTCATTTCATCGTTTTCATTTCTTTCATTTCATTTCAATTTCATTATTTTATTTCATTTCATCACTTCATTATTTCATTTCATTCATTCCATCATTTCATTTCATCATTTTTTCATTAATTTCATTTCATTATTTCATTTCATCATTTCATTTCATCATTTATTTCATTTCATTTCATTATTTCATTTCCATTTCATTTCATTTCATTTCATCATTTCATTCATTTCATTTTATTTCATTTCATTTCATTTCATCATTTCATTTCATTCCTTTCATTTCATTTCCATTTCACTATTTCATTTCATTATTTCATTTCATTTCATTCATTTCTTTCATTTCTTTTCATTTCATTGCAATTTCATTTCATCATTTCATTCCATTTTATTTCATTTCCATTTCATTCCATTTCATTCCATTCCATTTCCTTTCATTTCATCCTTCCCCTTCCCCCTTCTCCCCTACCCCTTCCCCTTCCCCCTTCTCCCCTACCCCTTCCCCTTCCCCCCTACCCCTTCCCCTTCCCCTTCCCCTTTCATAGATAGAGTCTTGTTCTGTCGCCCAGGCTGGAGTGCAGTGGTGCAATCTCAGTTCACTGCAACCTCCACCTCCCAGGCTCAAGCAATTCTCTGCCTCCGCTACCGAGTAGCTGGGAATACAGGCGCCCGCCACCACACCTAGCTAATTTTTGTATTTTTAGTAGAGAAGAGGTTTCACCATCTTGGCAAGGCTGATCTTGAACTCCTGACCCTGTGATCCACCCGCTTCAGCCTCACAAAGTGCTGGAATTACAGGTGTGAGCCACTGCACGCGGTCAGGTCATCTTTTCATCCAAGCTGCTCACAGTGTTTCCACATACCAACCAATCTCTTAATCCTTACCACAATGATCAGGCAGTAAAAACCATCACTCTTACTTCCCATTTGGGAAAACCAAAGCTGAGAAACTCAAAAACTTGTGTAGCATTAAGTATGAATTACCTACGTCAACACTGTTTAACTAATTTTCAGACTCTAGCCTTCCTTAATTCCCAGCTGATTCTAATAAAGACCCGAAAGAGAACCAGAACATGTTACAACTCTTTTTCTACCTGGAGAAAGGCATAATTCTCAAGAAACAACATAGTTCATATCTTGTGTTAAAGTTACTCTAGTAGAGAAGATTCTCTTAATTGACTTGGAAGTAGTTCACTGAAGAGTATTAAGTGCTGCTTCAAGGTACCAATTAGTCTGTTTAGATGCTTGACTCTTACATGTGAATTAACAATGTGTTGAATCAGAAACGCAAGAGTCTGAGTTCTGAGCAGAGGGAAAAATACAGCAGGAAATACACAAGATCAAAGTATGTCCAAGTATTTAAGATTTTCTCAGAAACCAGATGCCTAATCTGTGTAACACATAAAATCTGCTGGGAAGAGGGGATGGGATGCAGTGGATGTGGATTTATTAACATTAGAACATCTGATGGGAAACAATATAGTGATGTTAAATACAAAACACTTCCACTCACACACCCAAGGAAAAATAAAATGCTCCAGAGAAACTTGCCAGTAGCTTGGAATCAACCCTAAGCAGCTAGGAAGAGTCAGTCAGAAAGGCCTAGGGCAGAATCCAGCACAGAGCTGAATGGATGCTACCTGCCTTTCTCTTCTCTTAGTCATAAACGAAAACTTTATATATGTGTGTTTAACATATTTTCATTTTTATTTGAGATGCCTGCTTTCCTACAATCTGATTTATCTTGGCTTCAGAGAAATTCTGTTTGTAGACCTGGGAATTTTCTTCCATGTTGTAATACTCTATCAGTCTCCCTTGAGACAATGGCCAATATCAGCTCAGTAGAACCAATAGGTCAGGAAATGTTCAGTATGGCAAAAACAGGATCCTGCTGATTTACCAAGATAAATTTCTGGCACAGTCACACCCCAATCTGACAATACACAGTCCCCTGACTGGTCTTGCCACCATTGTTTACTCATTTCCTTACCTGCTTGATACTCTAAAATGAGGTGGAACTCATCCACTTCCTGCAATGACTCTGGTGGAACAAAGACATTGTCATCAAGAAGCTCATGTAGCTTTGGACCAACTGGACCGCAAAGAAGAACCTGGAGACAAGCAACACGAAGTTCATCAGGAGCCCCGTTCCTTGCCCCACAGAACCTCAACAGTACCCCAGGACAGTACATTCAGGCTGATTCTAATCATTTCAACAAAATATTGGAATCCAAATCTAATTTTGAAAGCTGTTGGTTTGGAGGTGTGCAGCAGAAGGCATGTCGCCAGGGCTAAGGCCTCTGGAGGGTATGACCATAATGTACCCAGAACTGAGAGGCTGACAAAAGAACTGTGTCATAGCCATCAGGCACCTATGCAGCTGCTGCATCTCATTCCCTCTGCTGAGGACTGCATGTTTGTGTCACCTCCCCAAATTTAGATGGTGAAGCCCAAACCCCCATGTGGCTTATCTGGAGATAGGGCTTTTGGAAGGTAATTAATATGAAATGAGGTCATAATGGTAAGGTGAGGTCCTAATCAGATAGAACTGGTGGCCTGATAAAAGAGAGAGAGATCAATCTCTCTCCCGCGACCGTGTGCACCAAGGACAGGACGTGTGGGAACACACTGAGAAGGTGGCCACCTGCAAGCCAAGAATAGACTTCTCACCAGAAGCCACACCTTGCTGGAACCTTGATCTGGGGCTTTCCAGTCTCCACTGTGAGAAAATAAACTTCTGTTGCTGGAGACCCTAAGTTTATGGTATTTTGCTACTATGACAGCCAAAGAAGACCCTACCCCCACTTTCTTTACTCACTCACACCTTGTGCAGGCAAAGAGACATGGGATGTTGTCTGCAACAAAGCTGCCAGATGAAAACTGTTTGAGTTTTTATACGGTATAAAAACAGTTTCTGGATCACCATATCCTCAACCGGGTGACCTCATTTGTGGAATAAAATTCTCTCCCATTACTGAACTGTTACGTGAATAGGGCAGCCTTTTCAATATGAGAATTAAAGAGCATCCCAACTGAGAGACTTCAGGGGAAGGGGCTCTGCAGCTTTTCCAAAACCTTTTTCTTCAACTCCAACCAGGGCCTCCCTCTGGCTATTCTTTCTAGAAGCCATTTCGTATCTGTTCTTGTTCCTCAACTCCAGTAAGCCGTTGTTTTTGCCACACCATTCAAGGCCAGGCTAGCAGACTCAAAACCACTGAACAATGAAGACTGCACTGAGATTTAAAGGACAGTCCCCAGAGACTGTCAACACTGCTTCACATTTTTTTTCTTTTTTTTTTTTGAGACAGAGTTTTGCTCTGTTGCCCAGGCTGGAGTGCAGTGGTGCAATCATAGCTCACTACAGCCTTGACCTCCCAGGCTCAAGCGATCCTCCTGCCTCAGCCTCCAGAGTAGCTGGGACTACAGGCATGAGCCACCGGGCCTGGCTTATTTTTTATTTTTATTTTTAATAGAGATAAGGCCTCACTATGTTGCCCAGGCTAGTCTCGAACTCCTGAGCTCAAGAGATCTCAGCCTCCCAAATTGCTAGGATTACAGGCGTGAGCCAACATACTTGGCCCATTTCAGATTTAATATGTCCCACCCAGAAGCTTCAAAAGGCATTAACTTGCTAATTAACTGCTTATATAGACTGCTTTGTACAGAGGTACTTTCGTGTTATCTAAGAAATCCCAGCTTCTGGATAAAAATATACTCCTCTCCCTTTTCTGCCGTGACACATGCCCTTTACTTGCCAATTCTGAAAGTTTTGCCCCAACCACTTTACTTCCTTTCTCTAATTCTTGGCTAGTGCTCCACTTTCAAGATGAGACAATGAGGGCCACAGGCCATATTTACCCTTCTGCCTGAAACAACAAAAAAGACAAAATATATGAAACAATGGTTTTCAAAACATTGTGTGAACATCAGACAACAAAGGACGATCCCTAAAAAACAGGAATAAACTGGCCAGGCACGGTGGCTCATGCCCGTAAGCCCAGCACTTTGGGAGGCTGAGACAGGCAGATCACTTGAGGTCAGGAGTTCAAGACCAGCCTGGCCAACATGGTGAAACCCTATCTCTACCAAAAATACAAATAATTTAGCTAGGCGTGGTGGCGCACACCTGTAATCCCAGCTACTCAGGAGGCTGAGGCAGGAGAATCACTTGAACCTGGGAGGTAGAGAGCCAAGATCATGCTACTGCACTTTAGCATGGGCGACAAAGCAACACTCTTGTCTCCAAAAAAAAAAAAAAAAAAAAAAAAAAAAAACAGGAATAAATTTAGTAAGCCCTACAAACGTCGCAGCATATTACTGTAAAAGAATTTCCAGGTATACGGAACCTGAAAGAATTTATCATTAGCAGACTCCCATCACAAGCAATGTTAAAAGAAGTCCTTCTGGCAGAAGGGAGAATGACACGAGATGGAAATATGTTTTTGTATTTTTTTGAGATGGAGTCGCTCAGGCTGGAGTACAGTGGTGTGATCTCGGCTCACTGTAACCTCCACCTCCTGCGTTTAAGTGATTCTCCCGCCTGAGCCTCCCAAGTAACTGGGATTATGGACATGCACCACCATGCTTGGCTAATTTTTTCTTTTTTTCTTTTTTTTTGTATTTTTAGTAGAGATGGGGTTTCACCATGTTGGGTGAAACAACCTGACCATGCCAGGCTGGTCTCGAACTCCTGACCTCAAGTGATCTGCCCATCTTGGCCTTCCAAAGTGCTGCGATTACAGGCATGAGCCACCGTGCCCAGCCAGAAATACGAATCTAAACAAAGAAATGAAGAACAACAGAAATAGTAATGCTAGATAAGTACATAAGATTATTTTTCATATTATTTAAATCTCTTTAAGAGAACTGAAGTACTAACAAATGTAGTGTGAGGTTTGTAATATGCAGAAGTCAAATATTTCACAATGATCGCATAAAGATTGGAGGGAGAGAAGTACAGGCATACCTCATTTTATTGTGCTTCACTTTATCGTGCTCTGCAGATACTGCAGTTTTTACAAATTGACAGTTTGTGGCAACCCTGTGGTCCCCTCTGGGCACCACTTTTCCAACAGCATGTAATCACTTCGTGTCTCTGTCACATTCTGGTAGTTCTCACATTTCAAAGGTTTTCATTATTATGTCTGTTATGGTGATCAGTGATCTTTGATGGATGCTACTATTGTAACTGTTTTAGGACACCACAGATCATTCCCACATAAGACAGTGAACTTAATCGATAAATAATTTATGTGTTCTGACCGCTCCATGGACCGGCTGTTCCTCTCTCTCACCCTCTCCTAGGGCCTCACTAATTTCCTGAGACATAACAATATTGAAATTAGGCCAGTTAATAACCCTACAATGGCCTCTGTGTGTCCAAGTGAATGGAAGAATTGCACATCTCTAACTTTAAATCAAAAGCTAGAAATGGTTAAACTTAGCAAGGAAGGCATGTAGAAAGCTGAGAAAAGCCTTTTATGCCATTAGCCAAGTTGTGAATGCAAAACGTCCTTGAAGGAAATTAAAAGTGCTACTCTAGTGAACATACGAATCCATGGCAGCTATAGCCTTATGAAATGTATTTCTTAAATAATGGACTTGAAAGTCAAAATTCTAGCCAGGTGCAGTGGCTCATGCCTGTAATCCCAGCACTTTGGGAAGGCTAAGGTGGGCAGATCACTTGAGGCCGGGAGTTTGAGACCGGTCTGGCCAACATGGTGAAACCCCATCTCTACTAAAAATACAAAAACTAGCCAGGTGTGGTAGTGCACACCTGCAGTCTCAGCTACTCGGGAGGCTCAGGCACAAACAAAAAACAACAACAAAAAGAAAGCAAAACAGCCCTATTGCTGATATGGACAAAGTTTGAATGGTCTGGATAGCAGATCAAACAAGCTACAACATTCCCTTAAGCCAAAGCCTAATCCAGAGCAATGTCCTACTCTCTCCAAATCTATGAAGGCTGAGAGAGGTGAGGAAGCTGCAAAAGAAAAGTTGGAAGCTAGCAGAGGTTGGTTCATGAGGTTTAAGGAAAGAAGCTGTCTCTGCAACATAAAAATGCAAGGTGAGGCAGCAAGTGCTGATGTAGAAGCTGCAGCAACTTATCCAAAAGATCTAGCTAAGATCACTGATGAACATGGCTGCACTAAACAACAGGTTTGATGTACACAAAACAGCCTTCTGTTGGAGAGTAATGCTGGATAAGTACATAAGAAGATGCCATCTAGGACTTTCAGAGCTGGAGAGCAGAAGTCAACACCTACCTTCAAAGCTTCGAAGAACAAATTGACTCTCTTGTTGGGGCTAACACAGCTGGTGACTAAATTGAAGCCAATGCTCATTGACCATTCTGAAAAATTCTAGGATCCCTAAGTATGATGCTAAATCTACTCTGCCTGTGTTCTATAAATGGAACAATAAAGCCTGAATGACAGCATACCTGTTTACAGTTTAATAGACATTTTAAGCCCACTGTTCAGAACTACTGCTCACAAAAAAAAAAAAAAAAAAAAAATTTTTGTTTAAAGTATCACTGCTCATTGACAGTATACCTAGTCGCCCAAGAGCTCTGCTGGAAATGTATAGGGAGAAGGATGATGTTTTCACGCCCGCTAATGCAACATCCATTCTGCAACCCATAAATTAAGAAGTTATTTTGACTTTTTTTCTTGAGACAGAGTCTGGATCTGTCACCCAGGCTGGAGTATAGTAGCATGATCTCAGTCCACTGCAATCTCCTTCAAATGATTCTTGTGCCTGAGCCTCCCAAGTAGCTGGGACTGCAGGCGTGCACTACCACACCTGGCTAGTTTTTGTATTTTTAGTAGAGATGGGGTTTCACCATGTTGGCCAGACTGGTCTCAAACTCCCGGCCTCAAGTGATCTGCCCACCTTAGCCTCCCAAAGTGCTGGGATTACAGGCATGAGCCACTGCACCTGGCTAGAATTTTGACTTTCAAGTCCATTATTTAAGAAATACATTTCATAAGGCTATAGCTGCCATGGATAATAACTCCTCTGATGGATCTGGGGAAATAAACTGAAAACCTCTGGAAAGAATTTACCATTCTAAATGCCATTAAGAACATTTATGATTTATAGGAGGAAGGCAGCATATCGACATTAACGGGAGTTTCAAAGAAGTTGATTCTAACCCTTTGGACACCTTTGAGATTCAAGACTTTAGTAAACGAAGTAACTGCAGATGAGGTGAAAATAGCAAGAGAACTAGAATTAGAAGTGGGGCCTGAAGATGTGACTGAATTACTGTATTCTTCATTATAAAACTTGAACAGTTAGAGTTGCTTCTTATGGATGAGCAAAGACAGTGGTTTTTTGAGTGGTTTACTCCTAGTAAAGATGCTGTGAATATTGTTGAAATGACAACGAAAGATTTAGAGTATTACATACACTTAGTTGATAATGGCAAATAGCAGGAAGGTTTGAGAGGACTGCCTCCAATTTTTAAAAGTTTTTTAATTTTTCATTTTTAGAGACAGGAATTTGCTCTATCACCCAACCTAGAGTGCAGTGGCACAATCATAGCTCACAGTAGCCTCAAACTCCTAGGCTTAAGAGATCTTCCTGCCTCAGCTTCCCAAGTAGCTGAGATGATAAGCACGTGCCACCATGCCCAGCTAATTAAAAAAAAATTTTTTTGTAGAGATGGGGTCTCGCTATGTTGCCCAGGCTCAAATGATCCTCCTGCCTCATTCTCCCAAAGGGCTGGGATTACAGGTGTGAGCCACTGTACCTCGCCTGATTCCAATTTTCAATGAAGTTCCACTGTGGGTAAAGTGCTATCAAACAGCATCACATGCTACAGAGAAATCTTTTGTGAAAGGAAGAGTTAACTGATGTGGCAAACTTCACTGTTTTATTTTAAGAAATTGCCACAGCCACCCCAACCTGCATCCAGCACCCTGATCAGCAAGCAGCCATCAACATCAAGACAAAACACTGCCAGCAAAAAGATTATGACTGTCTGAAAGCTCAGATAATTGTTAACATTTATGGGTAACAAAGTACTCTAAAATTGTGTACACCTTTTTTTAGACATAATGGTACTGCACACTTACTTGACTACAGTACAGTGTAAATGTAACTTTTAATGCACTGTGAAACAAAATTCATGCAATTCATTCTATTGCAGTATTTGTTTTATTGCAGTGGTCTAGAACCAAACATGCAGTATCTCTGAGGTATGCCTGTTATCACTTGAAAGTAGACTGTGATAGGCTAAGGATGTACAGTATAAACTCTAATGCAACCACTAAGAAAAAAAGAATTATACCTAGTAAGTTAAAGAAGATAAAATGAAATCATAGAAAATAATCCAAGAGTACAGAAACCGAGGGAAAAAGATAGAGATGGGACAAATAGCAAACAAATAGCAAGATGTCAGATTTAAACCTAACCTGATATATCAATAATCACATTAGATGTAAACAGTCTAAACACTCCGATTAAAAGGCAGAGATTGTCAAAGTGGGTTAAAAAGCAAGTCCCAACTATATGCTGTCTATTAAAAAATACACTTTAAAGTAAAAAGATGCAAATAGATTAAAAGCACAAGGATGGAAAAACATATACCATGGCAATACTAATCAAATGAAAGCTGGAAAGGCTATTTCAATCAAAATAGATTTCAGAGCAAAGAAAATTATGAAATGATTTTATTTATCCCTAGTAATAATAAAGGAATTAATTCATGAAAGGGATTAACAATCCTAAACATTTATGTACCTAATAAGAGTTTCAAAATACATAAAGCAAAATGTTACAGAACTATAAAGGAAATAGACAAGTATCCAAAATTACAGTTGGAGATGTCAACATCCCTCTTAATAATTGACAGATGAAATAGACCAAAAAAAAAAAAAAATCAGTAAGAATATAAAAGACCTGAAACTATCAATCAACCTCACCTAATTGACATTTACAGAACACTCAATCCAGCAACAGAAAGGCTTATGTACATTCTTGAAACTTTCAAGTACACACAGAACCTCACCAAGATAGACCATATTCTGTGCCATAAAAACGTATCTAAAACTTAGTAGGATTCAGGTCATAGAAAGCATATTTTCTGACCATACTGAAATTGAAATAGAAATCAATAACAGAAAGACATCTGGAAAATTCCCAAATATTTAGAAACTAAATAACATACCTCTAAGTAGTCCATGAATGGGCTTTTAAATGGCACATCTCAATAAATCAAAGGGATATTAGTATTTTGAATTGAATTAAAATAAAAATAACATATCAAAATCTTTGGGATGTGGCTAAAGCAGTACTTAGGGGAAATTTATATTACTAAACCCCTATATGAGAAAACAGGAAAGGTCTCAAATCAATGACTGTAGCTTCTCACCTTAGGCAAGTTAAATCTGAAGCAAGCAACATCCAAGGAAAATAGAAAAATAGAGAAAAATCAATTAACCAAAAGCTAATTACTTATTAAAAAGAGCAATAAAATTTATAAACCTCTAGCCAAACTGATCAGAAAAAAAAGAAGATACAGGTCTGACAGCTTTGAAGAGAGCAGTGGTTCTCCCAGCACAGAGGATGAGATCTGAGAACAGACAGACTGCCTGCTCAACTGGGTCCCTGACCCCTGAGTAGCCTAACTGGGAGACATCCCCCACTAGGTGCAGAACCTCACACCTCACACAGCTGGGCACACCTCTGAGACAAGGCTTCCAGAGCAAGAATCAGACAGCAACACTTGCTGTTCAGCAATATTCTATCTTTTGCAGCCTCCACTGCTGATACCCAGGCAAACAGGGCCTGGAGTGGACCTTAGCAAACTCCAACAGACCTGCAGCTGAGGGTCCTGACTGTTAGAAGGAAAACCAACAAACAGGACACTCACACCAAAACCCCATCAGTACATCACCATCATCAAAGACCAAAGGCAGATAAATCCACAAAGATGGGGAAAAAGCAGTGCAGAAAAGCTGGAAATTCAAAAAATCAGAGAACATCTCCCCCTCCAAAGGAACGCAGCTCATCGCCAGCAACGGAACAAAGCTGGACGGAGAATGACTTTGATGAGTTGAGAGAAGGCTTCAGTCGATCAAACTTCTCAGAGCTAAAGGAGGAACTACATGCCCAACATAAAGAAACTAAAAAACCTTGAAAAAAGAATGGATGAATGGGTAACTGGAATAATCAATGTAGAGACCATAAAAGAACTGATAGAGATGAAAACCATAACACGAGAACTACTTCACAAATGCACAAGCTTCAGTAACTGACTCGATCAACTGGAACAAAGAGTATCAGTGATTGAAGATCAAATGAATGAAATGAAGCAAGAAGAGAAGTGTAGAGAAAAAAAGAGTAAAAAGAAATGAACAAAGCCTCCAAGAAATATGGGATTATGTGAAAAGACCAAATCTATGTCTGATTGTTGTGCCTGAAAGGGATGGGGAGAATGGAACCAAGTTGGAAAACACTCTTCAGGATATCATAGAGGAGAACTTCCCAAACCTAGCAAGGCAGGCCAACATTCAAATTCAGGAAATACAGAGAACACCACAAAGATACTCCTCAAGAAGAGCAACTCCAAGACACACAATTGTCAGATTCACCAAAGTTGAAATGAAGGAAGAAATCTTAAGGGCAGCCAGAGAGAAAGGTCAGGCTACCCACAAAGGGAAGCCCATCAGACTAATGGCAGATCTCTTGGCAGAAACTCTACAAGCCAGAAGAGAGTGGGGGGCCAATATTCAACATTCTTAAAGAAAAGAATTTTAAACCCAGAATTTCATATCCAGTCAAACTAAGTTTCATAAGTGAAGGAGAAATAAAATCCTTTCCAGACAAGCAAATGCTCAGAGATTTTGTCACCACCAGGCCTGCCCTACAAGAGATCCTGAAGGAAGCACTAAACATGGAAAGGAACAACCGGTACCAGCCATTGCAAACACATGCCAAAATGTAAAGTCCATCGATGCTAGGAAGAAACTGTATCAACTAACGAGCAAAATAACCAGCTAATATCATAATGACAAGATCAAGTTCACACATAACAATATTAACCTTAAATGTAAATGGACTAAATGGTCCAATTAAAAGACACAGACTGGCAAACTGGATAAAGAGTCATGACCCATCAGTTTGCTGTATTCAGGAGACCCATCTCACATGCAGACACACACATAGGCTCGAAATAAAGGGATGGAGGAAGATCTACCAAGCAAATGGAAAACAAAAAAAAGCAGGAGTTGCAATCCTAGTCTCTGATAAAACAGACTTTAAACCATCAAAGATTAAAAGAGACAAAGAAGGCCATTACATAATGGTAAAGGGATCAATTCATCAGGAAGAGCTAACTATCCTAGATATACATGCACCCAATATAGGAGCACCCAGATTCATAAAACAAGTCCTTAGAGACTTACAAAGAGACTTAGACCACTGTCAACATTAGACAGATCAACGAGACAGAAAGTTAACAAGGATATCCAGGAATTGAACTCAATTCTGCACCAAGCAGACCTGATAGACATCTACAGAACTCTCCACCCCAAACCAACAGAATATACATTCTTCTCAGCACCACGTCGCACTTATTCCAAAACTGACCACATAGTTGGAAGTAAAGCACTCCTCAGAAATGTAAAAGAACAGAAATTATAACAAACTGTCTCTCAGACCACAGTGCAATCAAACTAGAACTCAGGACTAAGAAAGTCCAAATTGCTCAACTACATGGAAACTGAACAACCTGCTCCTGAATGACTGCTGGGTACATAATGAAATGAAGGCAGAAATAAAGATGTTCTTTGAAACCAATGAGAACAAAGATACAACATACCAGAATCTCTGGGACACACTTAAAGCAGTGTGTAGAGGGAAACTTATAGCACTAAATGCCCACAAGAGAAAGCAGGAAAGATCTAAAATTGACACCCTAACATTACAATTAAAAGAACTAGAGAAGCAAGAGCAAACACATTCAAAAGCTAGCAGAAGGCAAGAAATAACTAAGATCAGAGCAGAACTGAAGGAGATAGAGACACAAAAAACCCTCCAAAAAATCAATGAATCCAGGAGTTGGTTTTTTGAAAAGATCAACAAAATTGATAGACTGCTAGCAAGACTAATAAAGAAGAAAACAGAGAAGAATCAAATAGATGCAATACAAAATGATAAAGGGGATATCACCACCAACCCCACAGAAATACAAACTACCATCAGAGAATACTATAAACACCTCTACGCAAATAAACTAGAAAACCTAGAAGAAATGGATACTTTCCTGGACACTTACACTCTCCCAAGACTAAACCAGGAAGAAGTTGAATCCCTGAATAGACCAATAGCAGGCTCTGATATTGAGGCAATATTAATAGCCTACCAACCAAAAAAAGTCCAGGACGAGACAGATTCACAGCCAAATTCTACCAGAGGTACAAGGAGGAGCTGGTACCATTCCTTCTGAAACTATTCCATCAATAGAAAAAGAGGGAATCCTCCCTAACTCATTTTATGAGGCCAACATCACCCTGATACCAAAGCCTGACAGAGACACAACAAAAAAAGAGAATTTTAGACCAGTATTTTTGATGAACATCAATGCAAAAATCCTCAATAAAATACTGGCAAACCGGATTCAGCAGTACATCAAAAAGCTTATCCACCATGATCAAGTGGGCTTCATCCCTGGGATGCAAGGCTGGTTCAACATTCGCAAATCAATAAACGTAATCCAGCACATAAACAGAACCAAAGACAAAAACCACATGATTATCTCAATAGATGCAGAAAAGGCCTTTGAAAAAATTCAACAGCCCTTCATGCTAAAAACTCTCAATAAATTTGGTATTGATGGAACATATCTCAAAACAATAAGAGCTATTTATGACAAATCCACAGCCAATATCATACTGAATGGGCAAAAACTGGAAAAATTCCCTTTGAAAACTGGAACAAGACAGGGATGCCCTCTCTCACCACTCCTATTCAACATAGTGTTGGAGGTTCTGGCTAGGGCAATCAGGCAAGAGAAAGAAATCAGGGTATTCAGTTAGGAAAATAAGAAGTCGAATTGTCCCTGTTTGCAGATGACATGATTATATATTTAGAAAACCCCATCGTCTCAGCCCAAAATCTCCTTAAGCTGATAAGCAACTTCAGCAAAGTCTCAGGATACAAAATCAATGTGCAAAACTCACAAGCATTCTTATACACCAGTAACAGACAAACAGAGAGCCAAATCATGAATGAACTCCCATTCACAATAGCTTCAAAGAGAATAAAATACCTAGGAATCCAACTTACAAGGGATGTAAAGGACCTCTTCAAGGAGAACTACAAACCACTGCTCAGTGAAATAAAAGAGGACACAAACAAATGGAAGAACATACCATGCTCATGGATAGGAAGAATCAATATTGTGAAAATGGCTATACCAGCTAAGGTAATTTATAGATTCAATGCCATCCCCATTAAGCTACCAATGACTTTCTTCACAGAATTGGAAAAAAAGCTTTAAAGTTCATATGGAACCAAAAAGACCCTGCATTGCCAAGACAATCCTAAGTCAAAAGAACAAAGCTGGAGGCATCACGCTACCTGACTTCAAACTGTACTACAAGGCTACAGTAACCAAAACAGCATGGTACTGGTACCAAAACAGAGATACAGACCAAAGTAACAGAACAGAGCCCTCAGAAATAGTACCACACATCTACAGCCATCTGAACTTTGACAAACCTGACAAAAACAAGAAATGGGGAAAGGATTCTCTGTTTAATAAATGGTGCTGGGAAAATTGGCTAGCCATAAGTAGAAAGCTGAAACTGGATCCTTTCCTTACTCCTTATATGAAAATTAATTCAAGATGGATTAGAGACTTAAATGTGAGACCTAAAACCATAAAAACCCTAGAAGAAAACCTAGGCAATACCATTCAGGACATAGGCATGGGCAAGGACTTCATGTCTAAAACACCAAAAGCAATGGCAACAGAAGCCAAACTTGACAAATGGGATCTAATTAAACTAAAGAGCTTCTGCACAGCAAAAGAAACTACCATCAGAGTTAACAGGCAACCTACAGAATAGGAGAAAATTTTTTTTTCTTTTTTTTTTTT